>NW_020194713.1:740770-881149 GCF_003025115.1 Trichoderma citrinoviride | reverse complement strand
AAAAAAAAAAAAAAAAAAAAAAAAAAAAAAAAAAAAAAAAAAGCCATGGTGACCTGTTTAATCACGGAGAACTCCACTGTGGATTGAAGACATTCGATAGAGGTCACTGAGAGTTCAAATCGTTGGTAAGTTGCTAAGTTATCTGTCTTGGCTTTGATACGAGGTTCCACCCCTGACAAGCATGGGCTCGGAATCACAAGCAAGTTCGTCGTGTTTCACATGACTGGAAGCTCAGTTCTGAATCCCGTTCGTTTGAGGGAACGCCTTGTTGCCTCGTTTCGTTCGGTAGAAGCCGAGAGACCAAGCCCAGGAACGACAAAGTCGGTCCGGCATTTGTCAGTGTCCGGGAGATACTACCTCGTACTACTACTAGTAGTAAGCGCCCGAGAGTGGGTTTCCTCATTCCACTAACACCTGTTGAAAGGGAATCTACCTGCTAGTACTAGTACTAAGAAGAGAGGCTCGGATGTGTCCGATCCCTGAGCCTCGGCACAAGATTTGCTCTCGAATCACATCAGGCGACAAACGATCGCCCAAATCTTACTACAAGTCTATCGAAATGCACGGGCGTGACCCGAGCGCGGGAACAGACCCCATCTCTGCATGCCTCATGACAAAATTACGATAACGGAAGAGTACATAGCACGGCCAAGCTATTTTCTGGCTGATTCTGGAATGGCCAAGATGGTAAGTACCTGTAGTAAAAGTAACGTCGTTTGGAGTACGAAGGAGGGAGTGTGTGTGGGTGTCAGGCCACGAGCTGCCGTTGCATTATTACCTGTTGCGCCCTTCAACTCCCCCCCTTTTGCCTGGCTATTAATTCGTCCGCATGACTAATTGTAAGTCCGATAAGACAACTTTTCAGGGTTGTAATTCAAGGGTTGTCTTCTTTGCGAGATCTAATTCCGTTGCGTCGGTACGGGGTGTTGTTGGCTGCCTCTGTACAGTAGCGTCATCGTTGTTTATTCCGTACCTTAGATGCGACAAGGATAACCAAACGGAGCTGGGAAACGAGAAATAAACGAATAATCAGTTCTTGATAATCAGTCTTGATCGATTAATCCATGCTTTCCAGCTGTCCGTTTACAAGGATACAATTCCATGCTGGCCTGCTAATTTCAGATCTCGCATTAGACAGGAGAACGCTGTATTACATATCTACGCCGTAAGAAAAAACCAGTGGAACATTGACGCTTGCGTTTAGTACCCAGTCAGGCGATGCGCCGGTCAAGCCACTCCGTCGAAATACTCCGAGAAGAACATACATACAGGAAAAAAAGAAAAAGAGGACAAAAATTTAGCCAGCTACCGAATAACGAGAATGGCGCATCACATTCGCGCAGAAGAACGAGGAAAGAGCCATCCATAAAATAGAAACGGACGCTGAAAAGAATTAGAAGAAAAAAAAAAGAAGGATAAAAGAAAAAGAAAAAATCAAGGGAAAAAAAAGAAAAAGAAAACAGGAGACGGCGCCGCGATTGGCCCACAATACCGCAATTGTTGTCCGGTTCAATCCCAGGGCAGGATCTCCACGTGCCAAACAAAGTTTGGGAAAGTGCCCCCGCTGGATTGCTAGTCGCCGTGGTGCAAAGCGGGGCCGGAAGGTGGAAAGTGGGGACGGGAGGTGCAAAAGTCCATGGAGTTTCCGAGGAAAAGAAATGACGAAGTTTTTGACTCATTTCTGCGGAATTCCGTGCTGATGATGATGTTGGATAGCCTACAACTACTCCGTATTGATTGTTTGATTTGTTTGATTTGTGTTCAAAGTCGTTTTAGACTCGGGCTTTTTTTGCTCTCCGTCCTTTTGCTTGATAAGCGGAACTGTCAGACTGTCGTCAAATGTTTCACGATACGGCTTCACTTGGGTTCAACGTTGGTCGCCGTGAGTATGTGCAACTCGGGAGCGGAACCTGGTCAACGGACGGGAGACGGCGTCGAGGGGGTCCGATCCTTCGTGAAAGGAATACGATAAACGATAAACGACGAACGGAGTACGGACAAGACTCACGGAGTACACGTATGACTGATGAACATGATCAAAATGCGGAGCGCTGCAAGTCGTAACTCAGCCTCATCATCACTGGAGTAAGCATCGCGACTTGCACATGACGGTTTCAAGGTTTGGTGCCAAGGTCAGGATCACAGGAAGAAACACCATTCGTAGAGCCTGAGAATACAAGCTCTGATGCGATGGCGAGGCTCACGATATTTGCACAACTCATCCGCCTGATGTCCATTTCAACGAAAACCACCAAAAACGGGCGGATTGTTCCCAGGTGATTGATAATAACCTCCCGCTAGCGAAGCCTCACGGCCGCAAATCTGGAACTACTAGTGTTCCGAGTATCTAGATGCTTCTTCCCCAGCACGGCGTCCGAATATAGGCATTTGCCCACGCCCGGCGACGCAATCAGGACCCAGCTGGAACGGACTTCGGACACGGCGCCGTGTAGGTGGGACTTGTCCCGGAGATGGTACCATGTCGGTGGCCGAGGTGTTGACTTTCTTTCCAACTTCTCTGCCAATGCTACAGTGTGGCTTTCTGTGGTAATCATCTGAAAACGTTCAGTGCGTCTTCTCTTCGGGAGACAGCCACGACGAACGCCCTCATCCGACGCTCTGTCTGACGATACGGCGGGCATTGGGGGCGGAGGCTTCAGCCTTTACTGAGAAGAACAACCGTTGGCCGGGGCTGCCCTCCGTTTCTTTCACTTTCTTTTGGGGAATATCGTCCCCAGCGGCCCTGTGGCGCTTCATAATGGATGGCAGACTTGGGTTGCACAATGCCACAGGAAAACAGGTATAGCGTAGGAAGTACACACACACACAACACACACACACAAATTGAGAGGGGAGCAGGACGGGAAAAAGAGACGGTGTCATACACTCGAAGCTGTAGAATGCGCCCTTGCTGCACTGCTAGTTACGTGTTTGGCTGCGATAGCTGCGAAGGATCTGCCTGGAGCGTTGCATCGGGCAAGTGTGCAGCTGCACGGTGATGCGCACGAGAGCAGAGGCCGATTGATATTGCTCTTTTTGTACTACTGTTGAATGTAAGGGCACTCACATTGTGTGGCAGCTACCTAGGTATTAGATAGAAGTCTGTGACCGGCCGTGAAGAGACTGAAGACGGCGTTAATGACACGGGTAGATGCGATGTAGATGTTTTGAAGAGAGACACGGCGGCGTGGCTTGCGGGCCGCTGCTCGTTGCGAACCTTGAAATGACGAGTACTATCTTGCGACACGGATCATGTAATCTGCATTACAGGCTGAGCTAAATCCTGGCTCTTCTGCGTCAAAGATGGCTCGAGATGCAACATGTCGAACTGCCGAGATGGTTCTTGAAATCTGATCGAGATGGTTTCGAGCACTTCATCCAAAACCGTACAAGCAACTCTACAGTACAACTACTACCGGCAAGACGTCATGCTGCCCTTATTAGTCACGCCTCAGCTTGAGCCTCTGCACTGCTTTCGGCCGAAGCCAAGAACCCGCAAATCCACGCTCCGTGGCGCCACCGAAGCCGTGTTTCTCTTCTCACCCTCTCGCAGTGTCCATGTCCGTGGACTTTTGCACGCTGGTGCTTCGTAGGGCAGTTGAAGCGTACCTGAATGCGTTAGAGCAGGGGAGTTAGCGGCCGGAGAATGGAGATACCAGCGAGAACGGTCCCGGACCAGCCCCAAGCAGACTAGAGCACCATCAACGCTAGTCCTCTTGGGGCACTAATGCTCTGCGCACCTCCAGTCGGGTCGCTTCGTCGTCCGCTTCCCTGCTCGTCGTCTCTTCCCTGCCTCCATCAACTGATGCTGCTACGACTTTTGCCCTCTTTAGCATCCTTCTGCTCGCAAATAACCGCTGCTAGCTGCTCGTTATCTCCACCAACCTGGGCGCATTCCTGCTCAAACCCGAATCCCTTGCCCATTATTTCCACTTCCAGGCTCCCTAGGCTCAGTTGCTGATCCGATCATGCAGCTTGTCTGCAACCTCCATCCCAGCTCTGGTGGCTTGGCCCTTGAGATCAGGTCCGCTTGGCGTCGAGGCCCTGGTTCTGTTTCTTTAGGCTTCCTTTATTATCATTATAAGAAAAGCGGCCGCTCCTGATTCGGCACAGCTGCGACTCTGCTCCAGACTCTGTATATACTCTCTCCCGCCTCTTCTCTACTCTTCCGTCTTCATTCTTCGGAATTGCTACTTACCTACAAGACCAGGCACACAGCTTCAGACAGGCACGGGAACAGCCGCTTATTACGAGTATTACCTTGTCTACAAAACTGACCACTTCGACTCTGGAATCCGGCCCCCCCTCCCCGGTCAACCATTCCAACAGCCAGCCTTGTCTCCTGACTCGCCTGTTCTCTCTCTCATCCTGCAGCCGTCTTTCGACTCTCCACCGCTTCGCACCACCGCCGTTCTGCCGAGGCTCAGCAGCGTTCTAGGCCTATCTTGTCTGTCAAAGGGGCTTCGTTTGTCACCGTCAATCCGCCGCAGTGGAAATCGCTTGCCCGGACGATTCAGCTAGGCTCGGACGACATCCACCGCTACCCGCTGACGGAGTTCCACACGATTAGGTTGTCTTTTAGGGAGGTGTGTAGCTCAATATTTGCCCGATCCCTGCCCCCTGATTACCTGTCCATGTCCATACATAATACCTGCCACTGTCACGAGTGTACCACCTTGCGCCGCATTTATACATAGAAGCACATGCCCCCGGTTCTGAGCCCTCTCGTGATCTGACTCTTACCCAGGCTCTTGCTCAATTTCAAAAGATCGGCTGCCCCCGACGCAATCTGAGATTTGGGTTGGCACATCTGCTCCGCCGTCTTTAAGCGACAATCGCTACGAAGAACAGACCACACCCAAGTCGCAACCATGGCCGACGACAAAGCTTCTCTACCAGATCCGCAAACGCCTCATCCGCCTTCCTCTTCATCGGCATCCACCTCGTCAGCCACTGTCTCGACCCCGGCGCACGATGTCGAGGCTCAGCAACAGGCCGTCCCCTCTGAAAAGATCAGCCACTGGAGGGTTCTCCTCGACCAGACCGGAGTCACCCAGCAAGTCCTGGAACACAAGTATGACGGACATGGCACCACCGAGTCCCCTTATCTGGTCGAGTTCGTTCCCGGAGACAAATGGAACCCCATGACCTTCAAGGACTCATTCAAGTGGACCGTCACTCTCATCCAGGCCAGCGCCACCCTCTCCGTCTCGTTTGCCAGTTCTGCCTACTCAGGTGGTGTGAGTGAGATCATTCGCGAGTTTAACATTTCCCCCGAGGTTGCCATTCTCGGTGTCTCTCTGTTTGTCCTGGGATTCGCTATTGGACCCCTTCTCTGGGCCCCGCTGTCTGAACTCTACGGCCGCCAAAAGACCTTCTTCATCAGTTACATGGCCCTGGCTGCTTTCAGCGCTGGAGCTGCTGGAAGCCAGAACATGGCCACTCTCATCATCCTTCGATTCTTCGCCGGTGCCTTTGGATCCTCTCCCCTGACGAATGCCGGTGGTGTCATTGCCGATCTGTTCCAAGCCAAGCAGCGAGGTATCGCCTTCAGTATCTTTGCCATGGCTCCGTTCCTGGGTCCGGCTCTTGGTAAGTTTCCATTCTCAATCGTAAAGCCTTTTGAAACGCGCGTGGCATGCTGATTTGTGACGGCAGGCCCAATTGCAGGTGGTTTCCTCGGCGAGTCCAAGGGCTGGCGATGGGTGGAGGGATTGATCGCCATCTTCACCGGCGTTGTCTGGATTGCCAGCTCCTTGGCTTACCCCGAGACATATGCCCCGGTCTTGCTTCGCCAACGCGCTGCTGCCCTGAGCAAGAGGACTGGCAAGGTCTATATTTCCAAGCTGGAGGAGGGACAGCCGCCCAAGACCATCGGCAGCCAGCTCCGTGTTTCTCTCCTGAGGCCTTGGATTCTCCTCATCAAAGAGCCCATCGTCCTTCTCATCTCCCTCTACATGGCCATCATCTATGGCACTCTCTACATGTGCTTCGCCGCCTTCCCCATTGTCTTCCAGCAGGGCCGTGGCTGGAGCCCCGGTATCGGCGGCCTGGCCTTTGTTGGAATCGCCATTGGCATGACCATCGCCACCGTTGGATCCGTCTTTGGCAACAACCGATACATCAGAGCGGCCGCCAGGTCTCCTGATGGGATGGCTCCTGCTGAAGCCCGTCTGCCTCCCGCCATCCTCGGCTCCGTCCTGATCCCCATCGGCCTGTTCTGGTTCGCATGGACCAACGGGCCCAGCGTCCACTGGATTGTCTCCATTATCGGCACCATCTTCTTTGCGTCCGGTATCGTCTTGGTCTTCCTGTCGCTGATGATCTACATTGTCGATGCCTGTAAGTTATTACCGTATTCGGTCTGTGTTACCTCGTGGGACGAGACTGCTAACTCTCGCCTTAGATGTCATCTTTGCCGCCTCGGCTCTGGCTGCCAGCTCCGTCCTCCGATCTCTCTTTGGCGCTGCTTTCCCTCTCTTCACCAGCTACATGTACAGCGACTTGGGTATCCACTGGGCGAGTTCCATTCCCGCCTTCTTGGCGCTGGCCTGCGTCCCCTTCCCTTTTCTCTTCTACAAGTACGGCGACAAGATCCGCGCCAAGTGCCAGTACGCCGCCGAAGCCGCCGAGGTTCTTGCAAGAATACGGGCCAAGAACGTCCGAGTCACCGAGGATGAGGCCGCTGCGGAAGTCGAAAAGCACGAGCAGGAGAGACGTGACAGCCGGGCCCTGCAGAGAGAACAGAGCCGCGCCAGTCGCGCCAGCCGTGCCAGTCGTGCCAGCCGGTTCTCTCTCCGGCGTAACAAAGACTAAACGTATGGATTCTACATGATGGATCCCCCTCTCTCCTCTATACTTTCGATTGGGTTATATCAACCAAACATGCCCTTTTTCTCTTTCTTTCGGCCTCCATTGTACGAGCAAAACTACGGCATATGCTTGCTTGTCAATACCACTCCCCTCGGATTGTGTGGAAATCCATCTCGAAGCGATAGAATATGGCTCGATTTTTCTTCCTCTTTCTTATTCTTTTTTTCTAATACCTTTACGATTTTTCAATACGGCCAATGCGAAACGGATACTCATTGAGATAATACATATATAGAGAAGCGTCCTCTTCAAGGAAAGGGCGCAAGCAAAATGGGGTCATGGGATGCGGAGTATACGATGACGCCTCCGCAGACGTAGGGGGAACATGAAGGGCCACGGCCACTGTTAGCGGTTGCTTTTTGCTCGTTTAGACAATGTTGCATGGGTTGTTGTCGATAGCATATTAGCATGTACATAGACTGGAAGAATGAAGAAAAGTTGAATGCTCCCATCCCATCTACCTTAGTACACGGTAGACAGCCATTCCTGCGATTTGTACACCTCACAGAACATTGTGCTCCGTCGTCAACGCTCCTAGGCTGTGCGGCCATCTTGAGAATTGAAGGTGTTGAGAGAAAGCGTTTCAAAAGTAATATCGCTCGTAGATGCATAATCCGCGAATGAAGTAGCCATCATCAATACCATCGGCAAAGGAGTGCTCCTGTAAGTAAGTCAAGATACCTCTCAAGGGAAGGATAGCCCAACCAGAACAGAGATGAGTAATTCAACGAGTGATAGGCTTTCAACATCCAATTAGGAGAGATCCATCACCTCTTGGGTTGGGTACAAGCCTGAGTCCTAATGTAACTCATGAGGCATTTCATGCGGTCATTGCAGTTCAATTCAGGATGCGGTCCAATCCTCACTTGAAGAGGGCTGACGGGATGCAGATGGTCTCGGTACGTACCGCTAAGCGTTGGCATCCTAAGGTAAAGAGGCAATCGAGCTACAGTGTGCGATGAGCGCATATCGTCACCATTAGCACTGGGAGGGGCCTCGCGACGTTTGGAGCCGCGTTCTGGCAACCCGCATCTTTTTTCCTCCAAACAAACGGTCCCGCTTTCCAACCAACACTTCTTGTCGATATCGCGTTTCCCCTCGATTCTCCATTTCAGCCTCATCTGGTTTCGTCTTTTCTCTTGTTCATTTCAAAGGCTACCTACATAACCGCATATTCCTGCCTCGGCCTGCACCAAGTAACGGAGATCACAGAACCCACACCCTCCCCCTCTGAGGGGGTCTTCCCGGCCATGAGGAGGCCATCACAGCCAAGCGCCGACTCGTCGCCAGCGTCATTCTACACTAGCAAGGAAGAGGATTCAGAGCTCAACGCCAAGTCGACGACTGCGAGTACCCCTTCGAAGACACAGCCGTGCCCGTACCGAACGGCGCGGGAGCTCCCGCACGAGCTCAAGGAGCACTGCCAGATTTTCCTCGAGGAACAGCTATGTATGCATTGCGTAGATGGAGATGTGCACCTGAGCGCACATCCGCTCCCATTGGCGGAATGGACGCACAAAGAGCGTGAGACTCTGACATTGGACGGCTTCTAGACACCTGCGCCATCAACCTCCTCAACAGCATCCTCGGCTCTGGCGTTTCAAGAGCATCACCTGGCGGCAAGCCGGTGCCCGTTCCTCCTCCTAGCCATCTCGCGCTGCTCGGCACGCTCGCCGTCCACCCTCTCCACACCACGCGCGTCGACAAACCCGAGCACCTCGATGTCTCCTCCCTCGCCTTGGGATACCTCCGGAATGTCCTCGCGATAGTCGGACCGCTTCACGCAGACTTTCGAACCGCATTCCAATTCCGCGCCCCGCCGAGATGGAACCGTCGAGCAGCGAGACATACTGGCCGTGGTAGCGACAGCGAGATGTCCGATGGCGACTCTGAGGGCACTCACGATTATCTGCGAGGGAAGATTGCGAACGAGGGCAGCGTGTGGGCCAAGGGCCAGGACTTTTGGTCCACGGTGGGCTGGGCATTCCACTGCTGCTCGCTGATGCCGCACCGATGGCGATACTGGAAGGCTTGGCTGGAGTTCATGCTGGATGTGCTGGACGCTGACTGGGCGGAACGAGAGCGTCGCGACCAGGAAGATTACGAGACGAATGGCCGCGTGGGCGAAGAACCCACCACGTGGCGTGCTGAATCCATGATGGTCATGTACATGAAGCAGGAAGACGGGCGTCACTCCGGCGACAAGGCCATCATCAAGGCGCTGTTTGCTTACAACGGCAGCGTGTCGTCTTCGTCTTTCCAGGAGGTCTTTGAGAAGGAGCACAAAGGGCCTAGCAAGCGGGGGAAGAAGCGAAAGCGCGAGGCCGTTCTTGACCTGGCCAATGACCAGTTTGGCGACTACTTCGACGAGGACGAGGCCCTCTCGTCGGGCGTGTCCGAGCCGCCAACCCCCCAGAAGCACCGCACCAAAACCGACGGCTCGGGGATCAACGCAGGCATGGTGGAGTCCGTCCACCTACGGCTGCGGCTATTCAAACTGCTCTCTGCGGCTACGGCCGTGCTGTCCAGCAAACGCGAGCGACGGGGACGACGGGAACAGCCGGAACTCGACAAGCTCTACGAGGACTTCGCGGCCGGTATCAAGGTCCTCCCCTTGGATATCTTTGCCCTCTTCGTCTCACAGCGGTCGAACCCTCTGCTGCCTGCGACGCACGTCACCCTCACCAGAATGCTGTTCCAGCAACTGCTTCCGTCGTCCTACAAGGACCCTCACAGAGTAGACCCGGAAGGCGAGTCTACGGGAAGTTTGACGATGCGCATGCTTGAGCACTGCTACAGCTGCCATCCTGCCAATACCATTAGTCTGGAGGACAACGCCAAGCTGTCGCTGGTGGTTGAGAGCGCGATTCAGCTTCTGTGGCGTTTCGATGAGGTGGAGTACACAAAGAGCTTTGCTGCTGCGGTAGAGACGGGCATCGAGGCGCGAGCGAAGAAGGCACAGAAGAAGAGGACGGGGCGAACAAAGGCCGACGCCAGCGATTCCCACGCCCTCAATGTTTTGAATGCATCCGCCGACAGGATTCGAGTGCTTTTGGGCGTGTTGAAGGCCTCGGCTGAATGAGGTTTTTGGTCGCAAGGCCTTTTTATGCCTTGTTTTGTCGAATTCTTGCGTGGCGTGTGCCATTGGGCTACGACTTTGTTTTCAATCCTGTTATGAAACTTACGAGGAAGGATTCGCGTGTCGAGCGTTACTTGTTATAATGATTTCAAGAGAAGCTGTCTGATGATACAGATATGGAAGCAAGGCGTTTCAAGGGTTGGTTGGTTCCCTGGGGCCTGGGGTATACAAAATGATGCATATAATACATGTCTATCCGCCCATCAACCCATAGGTACTTTGTACATACAGGCCTGATCTACACATGATACCTTTTTGGTCGATTTGGTTGTCATGTCCTCCGCTTTTCGTTCTCTGTGTCAGGGTTTGACTTGTTACGAATCATCGTCTCGTCTTCGCGGCCGATGGATCCCACGCCGTCGGCTGCCATTTCTCGCCGGGCGCCTGAGGTACTGCTCTGGCCCAAGGATCCTTTACGTCCTGCTTGATCCTGGCCTTTGGTTTCGGCTTCTCGCTCTCCGCCTTGTTCGATTGAGCTGGTTCCGTGTTCGTCGTCGTCGTCGTCGTCTCCGCCGTTGCGTCTGCTGCCTTCACCCCTGCGCCCTCATCAGCCGCCAAAGGCAACCTCTGCCGCTCCCGCGCCATCGGCTGCAGCGGATCCTCCATGACCCTGGGCTTGGCCTCCCACCGGGCGTCGGCCTGGGCGGCGAGCAGCTTGATGCGCTCCTGGCGGACGGCCTCGGCGCGCTGCTCGTCGAGCGAGGGCGGCTCGCGGCGGGCGTGCCGCAGCCACTGGTGCCACTGGGGGCTGACCTTGACGGAGGAGAGGTGCGTGGAGCGCGGGTAGGAGACGATGCGGCGCCAGCGCTCGCCCGAGTCCGAGGCGCCGCGGTGGTGGCGGAATTCCCAGAAGGTGTTGCCCTGGAGGTCGAAGCCTGGATGACGATTGTTAGGTTAGAGGAATGGATATAGGGAGATTTGAGCGGCTGGAAGATGGTAAGATGGACGAACCGATGAAGAAGCGCCGCCGCCAGGGGAGGCGCAATGCCTTCCACTTGTACCACGCCTGGGCAAATGGGCCTATTTGCTTCGACGTCGTCATGTCATGAGGATTGCGGCGACGATGTCTTTTGTTTAAAACACCCTTGGGAGGGAGATGGGTTGAGCTTTTGCTGGCGAGGTTCTGCCGTCATAGGAACTGTCTAAAACGTGGTTGAGCGTCAAACGTGGCTGTGCGGCGCCACACCCTTATGGGAGATACCAGCCACGTTGAAAGTGCCCCTCCAATGTTTCTTCTGTAGGTACGTACCGATCCGCGGCCTTGCAATGCGCATTGTCCCGAAGAAGCTCGCCATTAAAAAAGGTGATCTTGCATTGAAGTTGCAGCTTGCTTTAGCGAAACGAGGGGCTCATGGGTGTTGATGCGAGTCATCTGCTGCCTCCTGCTGGTCATTGCCCTGAGCGAGCATCTGCCCACTGAAGTGTGTATTTATAGCAACTCTCCTAATAACGAGCTCCCACGTATCGAGATAGTCCAACCTGCAGTATTACTGCCTGTACCTGAGGCTGCCCGCCTATCCCACTGCGCTCATCAAGCCTTACCCCCGTAATCACCTGTAATTTGAGGCGCCCGATTCCATTTGTTCTTCAGTTCAAGCTTCCAGTCACTCCCCCGCCTGCTCCTGCGCCCTGGAAGCTGACGTGCGTCACCCGCCAAGGGGGGGAACCACTGAAGACGCAAGGCATCCACCAAAGTACCTGAACCCTTAAATCACCTGCAGCTCGTTTGTCCCTTTCCAGCCTCTTTCTTGTTCTTCTTCTTCTCCTGATTCTCTATCCTTGGCTTCTTATACTCTCTCTCTCTACCACCCTCCCTTTTAAAGCCCATCGTGCGCGCAAATAGCAGCACCTTTCTTTCTTCTATTCTTCCTCAGACATTTACTCGCCGACTCACCACTACTAGTATATCCCTAACGAGACACCTGCGGCATTGTGTTGCTATGCTCTAGATTCCAGTCCCGCTTGTTGTTGCGACGGCATTCCGGACCTCCCGCTTATTACTCACGCCCCGTCTGACGCTGACCTGGTGACGACATCAAATCCTCGACAAATCCGATACCTTACAACTACCTTACACATCCATACCTTGTCTACTTTCTCTCTCCCTCGCATATCCGACTTTGACGCCTGTGAAATCCCCCCACGATACCTTACGAAAGCACGTCACCGAACAAGTAAAAGACACACAGTCGCACGCGAAGAGACTGCGCCCAGCCATGGCATCCGTCACGTCCCTGGACAAGGACCTGCGCAGGTTGCGCCTCGAGAAATACACGCCCGCCGCAGCCAACGAAGCCCGCGCATGGATCGAAGAGACGCTCGGCGAACCGCTGCCGTCAAAAGATTTGCTAGAAGGCCTCAAAGACGGCGTCGCTCTCTGCAAGTAGGTTTATGCACCACCAGCCTCCGTCGTCTCTCTGAGCTGCTGCTCGTTGTCGCGCGCATGCTAACCCTCTCGTCCAATCCCCAGGCTCGTCAATCTCGCCCTCCCCGCCCCCGGCATCAAGTTCAAAAAGTCGGCCATGCCCTTCGTCCAGATGGAAAACATCTCGCATTTCTTACGCGCATGCCAAGCACCACCTCTGAACCTGCAACAGCACGACATGTTTCTCACCGTCGACCTGTACGAGCAAAAGGACCCGGCCCAGGTGCTGCAGTGCATCGGCGCCTTCAGCAGAGCCGCGCATGCCGCCAACCCCAACAACTTCCCCCATCCCATCGGGCCCAAGACGGCAAAGCCGGGTGCTGTTACGCCTCAAGGCACCGGCGACGCACCGGCGGCCTCACGCGCTCGCGGAGCTTCTTTTACTGGAAACGCCAAACTGAGTCCTGCAAAGCCCCCCGGTTCCCCCGAGTCAGTTAGCTCCTGGAGCAGGAGGAAAGACGAGGGCTCGACGAACCCGGCTTGGAACATTGCGCAATACGGGTACATGGGCGGCGCCAGTCAGGGCAACTTGGGCATCGCCTTTGGAGCCCGCAGGCAGATCACTGGCTCTGGACCTCAGGTACCCAGCCTGGCTGAGAAAGAGCGCATCAGGAAAGAGAAGATAGCGGAAGAAGAACGTCAGCGGCAAGAGGCTCAGGCCCGGCGCCAAGCCCAGCTGGAGGCCGAAGAGCTCGCTCGCGCCGAAGAGGAGAAGCGATGGCAGCAAGAGACGGAGCGACAGAAGGAGGAAGAGCGCCGCAAGATTTTAGAGGAGAAGCAGAAATGGCAGGAAGAGGAGCGGCAATGGAAGCTGACCGAAGAAAAGCGCCGCAAGGAAGAAGCTGAGGCTGAGGCTCGCCTCGAGGAAGAGCGCCGCCGCGTCAGAGCCAAGAGCCCTCTCAAGCTGCATGGGCAATACCTGAGCCAGTACCAAGCTGAACAAGCCGGCACTGACGAAGAGCGACTTCGTGAGGCAGAACGTCGTGAGGCCGAGTATGAGCGCGAGCGCCAGGAGCGAGCTGCTGACGGCGAAGTGCCGGACTCACCGGCCAAGCTGAGAGGCCGGACAGGCGACTCGCGAAGCCCCAAAGCGGTCAACAACACCTCGCAGCTGAGCCGTCACGAGTCCTGGTCGCAAGGGGAGCGCGAAGTTCTCCACACCAAGTGGAAGCAGCATCAGGAGGACCTGAAGGAGGATGAACGAGAGGGACTGGCTTCTTCGCCGATGCCCAAGTCCCCTCGCCCTCTGCCTAATCCCAGCGGGCTTCCGGGCGGACGACCGCTGCCGGACCCAGCCAAGTACTCGTCCCCTCCCAGGGAACCGGCGCAGAACCGCACAGATCGCTTCCTGGCGAGCAATCCTGCACCAAAGCCGTTCGTCGCTCAGCAGACGTACGCCCGAGAGCTCGGGGCGACGGAGGAGCGCGACGCCGAAGACCAGCGGCGGATCCAGAGCCAGGACAAGACCAAGGCGAGCGGCTGGGCGTCCATGTCGCTCCTCGAGCGCGAAAAGGAGCTGGAGCGGCAGCGGCAGAAGGAGTGGGAGGAGGCCCAGAAGGAGACGGCGGCCATGGCCCGCGGCGACACCGGCGTCGACGGCATCGGTGGCGGCATCGACGGCCGGTGGGACGTCAGCCAGTGGAGCGGGTACACGGGCGGCGACGGCCAGAACAAGGGGTCGCAGGGCATCGGCGCAGGCCGGAGGCAGATTGTTGGGCCGCGGCCTCTGCCCACCAGTCCCGGGCGGTACTGAAAACCGGATGAGGAGGGAACAAAAGGAGAGGAAGAAGAGGGAGCAATTTTGGTTGTGACGGACCTGGATTGGCAAGTTATACTACGTAGATGATCTTTGATGGGCGTCCATCCGGCTTTTGGCGGGAGTGGGAATTTACATAAAAGACGGCGATGGTCGGCGGTTGTTGGGACGGAAAGGGGCGGCGCATTGTCATGTTTGGCTTCAACATTTTTTTGTCTTTCATTTCTCTTTTACCTCCTTCTTTCTGCCCTTTGGTTTCCTCTTCTTCTTTACCTTCTTCTTTTTCATTTCTTCTTTACCTTCTTCTTTTTCATTTCTTCTTTACCTTCTTCTTTTTCATTTCGTTTCCTTTCATTTCATTCTTCTCTTCTCCCTTCGTCTTGTCTTTTCGTTCCATCTCGTGGTCTTTATCCTTATCCTGTTTTTGTATCCTTCTACAAAGATCTGTGCTTAGCGTTGATTTGTGGTTTCTCTCTTCTTCTTCTCCGTCTTTCTCTCTTCAGAGCGGCCGGCCGTAAAGGCTTGTATCGTTTAAGTATCCAATTCAATGCAATAACAGCGCCATCACTACATGTACAATGCAGTCCGTTCACCGAGATGCATGACCCCTCAGCACGTCCAAAGCAACAGAGGGTCACATTTCGGCCAGCGGAACCGACGGTAACCCCCAATCTTGGCAGACGAGGCCAGGGTGGTGCTTGTGAAGATCCAGATTTTGTTAGACCCGCCCTCTCTTGCAGGGTGCCGCCGCGGCCCACGCGAAATGGGGATTTGAGGGGTCCTGCTCCATTGGCTCGTGAGCTTCGCAGCGTTGCTTGTCTCCATCGTCTTTACTTCGTATTTCGTACCGTCGTTATCCTTCTCTTTTCAGGGCAGTAGCCACAGATGCTTCGAGGTAGGGAGTAGGCAAGACACATAAACCATCTTTGCGTCATATAGCATATGCGGAACCTACACACGAATGGGATAAGCATGCAGAGTAATATGAAGCTTCCATCACTTTTGCTGCTGATATCCCGGTCGTGGCATGCATTAGGTGGAAATCGACCTCGGGCTGCTAGCTGCAGCGCGAGAAAGGCCTGATAAAGGCTTTGCTGCTGCTTGACGGGAAGTCCCGCGATTAATCGTCGACGTCCGAAAAGGGGGGCTCACTAATAACACTCAAAGGATTCTTCAAGAAGACCACACACAGTCAGGACGGGCATAGTCTCGAATGTCAACACGGGGCAGATGCTACCGTAGCGATAAGCCGTTTTCTTATTTCTCCTTTTCATTTTTTTCTTCTGTGTCATGACGGGCGGCTGCCATGGCTGCGCAGGGATCTGCGGCGTGCTTCTTCTACCGCAGTAGGAGTGTGAAGCACCGTCCGTTCATTATGCTGATGTTCCACCATCAGCCGTCTTGTTCTCCGATGCCTCAGTGCGACACCTGTTGCACATGCACCAGCCGCCAAGGCTTCCTCGGGCCCATTCGCGTCGCTGCTGTACTGGCAAAGTCACATCGCAATAATGGTTGAGGATTTCCTCTCCTTTCTTGATGCCTCCAGGTCGACCGCCCACGACACGCTCTTTCCTTGCTGTGAGAACCATGCGACCGCTCCAGTCCCATGTGACGTTTGGATCGCAGTCGTGGTTGGCGAGACACCAGTAAGGATGCACCGCGGCAACATCCGGCCTTCCGTCCCGAGGGTTCTTGCGGGCCGACGCTGTTCCTCGAAACTTGGCGTACAGCGTGTTGAGTACCCATAAATCGTATTCCATCAGGTTGGCATAGATATCTATGTCCATCTTTTCCAGGATATGGAGAGGCGTCTCGATATTATACTTGAAGGAGAAGGGAAGCGTCCACTCCGGTGGAGGACCAGCGTTTGGCGACGTATCGATCTCGTTTGCTTCTGTAGGTATGAAATCGCCCCAAATGAACTTGACCTCCCGAACGTCCAGCGGATGAACATCTTCATTAACGGCCATCGCCAGGACTCTGGCAAGTAAGAGGAGATGCAGCGTCTCATCGGCTTCAAACGCACTGGGATCCTTTGCGATGGAATCCACATCCTTGTCGCAGACGGCAGGGTGATAGCGGCTCTGAGCTTGGTCGTAACACTCCTGGCTACAGAAGACAGTATCGAAACACTCTTCGCATTGAATGGACTGGTTCTCGCTGCCAAGCGGGGCGAGTTCGGAGCTGCAAGCATCGCAAACCGAATCCTTGTGTCGGTTATTGGCTGTTAGGAGAGTGTACTCCCTGAGCACAACCTCGCCAGGTTCGATATCCTCCTGGGCGAAGACGCCAAGCTGTTTGCAGGTGGGAACGTCTTCGTAGCTGTCTGTATCGCTGTCCGCCTCTTGCAAGACGGGCAGAGTTGCTACTTGGACGGCACATTTGGGAGCCATCTCCCTCAAGCCGTCGTTCAAAGCCTGCAGGGATTCTGGAGAAAAGCGGTCGGGCTCATGATCGTTCCATGGATAAACCTCTCGGCGGACAAGGCCAAAGTCGGGCAAATCATCGACATCATAGGTCTGCCGGCCAAGCTTCTGCCTAGCCGCAGTATCAATATGGCCCTTTGTGCGCAGCAGCGTCTCGTTGTGCGGGGCAGCAGCGAGGCCTCGCTCACAGAACTGCAGGGCACTTCTCAAGCAGCCGCACAGCAAGAGATTCAGCGACAGTATCTGATAGGCTCTTATCGACGCCAGGCGTGCCAGTTGGTCAGAGGCAACGTCGGGATCACCGGGGGTGCCATTGGCCAGGTCGGGATACTCTTCGGCAAGCTGCCCGTGGACCACAGCCTCTGGGAGAAGCTCTCCGTTATATCTCGCCAAGGATTCTTTAGCCTGGTCGTGGTATTCGAAGCCGTCGTTCAAAACTTCGTCAGCGAGGAGAAGAGCCCGGTATGCATCACCGGCCGCGAGGTCGGGGTATCCGAGCTCTGAATAGATGACCGCACGCTCGAGATACAGGACCAGGTCGTATGGTAGGCTTTTGAGCCCGTCGGTCAACACCTGACGACGCTCGAGCAGCGTCTCGTTGACGGCGGCCTGATCTATATCAGGGGACGACATTGGTGTCACGGATTCGTCGAAAACAGCACACGAACTACACTGGAGTCTTTGGTGCAAGGATGCGGCAAAATGTTGGTGAAAGGATAGTGTCTGCGAAGAAAGCCGCCAACAAACTGTCGTCAGTACCTGGCCTCACGCTCGGGCTGCGCTACAGTAGAGAGCGTCGTTACCTGATGACACGTTGCCAGGGATTCAAGTGCAAAAAGGCCCGCTGGGCTGTACCCAGAAGATGAGAAAGACAAAGGAAAACCTTGAAGCAAGCGCCGGGCAACAAGCGAGCAGTCAAAGTTGTCGTGCTCTCAAATTTCTTCACTACCTCTGCAGCAAGGTCGGACAAGAACTAGTCCAAGCTGTGGGGGGACGGAGATACCCAATGCCAGCTTATAACGACGACCCAAGGCCAAGACGATGCTGGCGGTTGCGGGTCTTGGGTTATCTTCCGCCGAAATGGGCCTCTGCCGGCTTGCAGAAACCCTTGGAAGGGAATTCAATGCAACGGCTGCAACGGCTGCAAGGGTTACGGCACAAGACTGGAGCCACGGGTTGTGGCCGTCTTGTCAGTGTTCGTGTCCCCGCAAAGGTGGCGGGCGTAATATCCAAAGGGGTCCTGGAGACGGGAGAGAAGGAGGGGAAGCAGACGAGAGTCGAGATAAGGGGGGCCCTGTAATCCCGCGCGGGTGACAGCACGAGGATGGCCTGGGGCGGCGAATCAAGAGGCACGGCCTGGAATTCGTGACACTTGAGTGAAGCTGTCCCGTGACGCCGTACAGCTACAGGACCTGTCGGTTTGGGCCAGAACAGCCAGTGGCTGCTGATGCTACTGCCGGCTAGAGCACCTCCAAGATCTATGGCTCCGGGATACTATGACTGCGTCTGGTATAGCTCTATATGCCAGTATCGAACGATTCTGCAGGCTCTAGTGAATCCAGGGGACTGGGCCAGTGGCGGAAGCAGGCGAAGTCGGTGATGGGAGGCGAAGATGGAGGCGAAGGCGGACGGCAACTATCTTAGGAGCAAGATTGGCGACGGGAACAGTTGGGAGAAAAAGGAACCACTGGCACTGGCACTTGCGTATAAGATCCTGAGTGGTCTAGACTTCAAGTTGCTGATACCGGAAGGAGCAGCCCAAGGGTTCTTCCTCCCCTGCAACGGGTAGACGAGGTGACGGAGAAGGAACGAAGGAACTCAAGCGACCAGGCCAGACCCGAATGGCGACACACGCTGGAGCACCTTCCGATGGGCAGGAGCCAATGGGAGCTGCTCGCAACTTTCCTGAGCAACGACGCAAAAGACGATCTCCAAAGTGCGATTGAGTTGATCCGAACTGTGATTGGGCAATCCGGGAAATGAACAAACGAGCGTCAAAACCAGTAAAGACGGAGAAGAGACGGGCCAAGGACGAGCTACCGAGGACTCGGGAGGGGTGGGTTTAAGACCGCAGCGAGGGCGGAAAACTCCAGGGCGACGACTTGAATACTGGTTAAAAGGCAGAAAAAAGAAAGTATCGAAAAATTTGTGCAAATGAGGTCCTAGACGATGCGGCGAATAGGCTAGCAGGAGACCAGCTATGTGGGAGTAGGCCAATATTACTGCTTGGACTAGCAGCAGACCAGGCAAAATTCTTCCGCCTGACCCAGGCTGGACCCTGAATCCCGAGCGGGACATTTTTGTTGGTCGCTGGATTCAGGGTCTGGCACACTAAAGTCGAGGCGCATCAGGCTGGAGCTGGAGGCTGCCGAGCCGACAGGAACAGTCACCAATTCATAAAGTATTCTATGTATGTACTTGGTATTTCTGATTATCAATACCGAGGTGGCAATGGTGCAACTGGGTACTTCGTTCAGCTTTGCGTTTCAGCCGCTCTATAAGGCTGAGTAGTCCATGCCCACAGTTGCGGATGGTCAACTACTGCAGACATGAGGGGTTGCAGCTTGGTAGGCAATTGTCTTGAACATTTACTCAATGCTCAGTTATTATGGTGAGACTTTAGGAGATTGTTCCCTCTCAACAGAAATCCTGCAGTATCAATGCAGACGGACTACTGCGGGAAGTTCTAGCCCGAGTCCATGTATGTACTTCGCCTCCATGACATGAGCACACCAATTTTGCCTCTTATTCGCATTCATATGGCGGGGTCCTGTTGGGTGTGGCCTCGTTGCAGCCACATCGCCGAGACCCGCCAGGGAGCTGTGCTTGTGGCGGAGTGTTGCAGTTGGAAATCAAGTATAAGAAGGCAGAGCGCTACCTTTGCTTTCTCTGCGGTACTCCGTAGTGCAGGCGCAGCAGTTGGAGTGGCTTTTTTGATCGACGCTTTCTTCACGGCATACGGTAGGCACTGTAGAAGTGAGAATACGCAGTAGAAGGCAAGTTCCGTCCTTTGCATGTGACACACTGGTGGGGATCACCAACGACCATTGACAATAGCGCATATTCTCGGTGACCCCTCGGGTTTGCTTGCAGCAGCGCCGCAATGCGCACTGGATATTATATGTATGTCCTGCCAAGCCGGTAATCACATCTCAATAATTCGCTTATTCGATTTATGATGAGGCTGAATCGACATTCTCCAGAGACCGGCTGTGCATGATCAAGAGCGGAAGGGATGTTTTGGGCCGAGACTTCCACCATTACGTCATAATTGCCAAAGTCTCTCTCGTGCCATTTTTCAGCCGAGCTTCTCTGAGGCTGCGTTGCCGGAACAGCCACACATGTGGCGTATCGTCCTGTGGCTGTAAGAGACACCACGAGTAAGACAGGTTGGTAGGACGCGAAATAATAGGTCGAACGGACTATCCGGAGAAGGGTATACTATCTGGCATTAATAATTGCTGTCTTGGATGATGTAGTAAGTCTGGCTCATGACTTATTGTCCAGCAAGACGGAATCACTCGGGAGCGACAAGCAGCAACTCGTCGGCTTTCGTTGCATTGCAGACATGCCCACGAAAGTCCATGCACAATTCCTGTCGACAAACGCATCATGGATCTCCGAGGCCAATCTACCATATACATACTGCGCCTCCCCCAGGCCTTAGCATCGCGTAGCTGAACGCTAACTTGCTTCAGTTCGTGTCTCGCCCTTGACGTTGACGTGATGCTTCTCCAATCGCGGCGTCTCTAAGCGGCATGCAGACGGGCGGGATCCCTGCAGATCGGTACGAAGCACACACATCTGCCCATTCCATCTCGTCTCAGCTTCTTCCGAGGTTCTGAGCGCAAAGTCAAAACCCAGGGCTCCGGATCAGCTCCAGTTTTAACCTTCATCATAGTGGCGACGCCATCCTTGGAAGCTTCGTTGCCCGGCCTGGGCCTTATCTTATCTTTTCGGCACTCCGTAGCAGATAGTATAACATGGAAGGTGACCCCGCGCCCACGCAGCGCGGCTTCCACGTTGCAAAGGACCGGGAAAATAGAGCAAAAACCCCGCTGTCCGAACGCACCTGGAACCTTCGAAGGCGATTTGCAGCTATACCTCGCCTTGCCTTCTTCGTACAACCTCGTACAACCTCGCTATCACAACAACATACGAGTACACACCACCAACACCCAGCTGAATAGACTGTCTACACACCCGGCACACGTCTCGCCAGCTCCATTCTCTAGCGCCAGCCCCACGTTTCCTCGTTTTTTCGTCAACAAGACTTTCGAAACCATACACCCCGCCTTGCTGCAGCTTCTTCTTGTCCCTCTCTTCTCCAGCTTCAGCTCGCCTCCTCCTCCTCCTCGCAGCCAACAAACAGCAGCCATGCCCAAGACACAGCCCAATCTCTACGCCTTCCCGGGCACCGACGCCCTCGCGCAGGCCCTCCGCTCCTACGTGATCCAGAGCCAAAACGCCGGCATCGAGCGGCACGGCGTCTTCAAGGTGGCCGTCTCGGGCGGCTCGCTGCCCAAGACGCTGGCGGCGGCGCTGCTGGCGCCCTCGTCGGGCCCGGCCGACGTCGTCGACTTCACCAAGTGGGAGATCTTCTTCGCCGACGAGCGCGCCGTGCCGCTGGACCACGAGGACTCCAACTACGCTGGTCAAGGAGGAGCTGCTCGACAAGCTGCCCGCCGACCAGCAGCCCGCCGCCGTGCACACCATCAACACGGCCCACCTCGACGACGTCCAGGAGCTCGCCGACCAGTACGAGCAGACGCTCGTCGCCAGCTTCGCCTCGCGCGACTCGGTCCGCCTGCCCATCTTTGACCTGCTGCTGCTCGGCTGCGGGCCCGACGGCCACACCTGCTCTCTCTTCCCCGGCCACGAGCTGCTGCGCGAGGCCGACGCCTGGGTCGCCCCCATCGAGGACTCGCCCAAGCCGCCCCCCAAGCGCATCACCCTGACCTTGCCCGTCGTCACCCACGCCGTCCGCGTCGCCTTCGTCGCCACCGGCGCCGGCAAGAAGGACATTATGAAGAAAATCTTTGACGCCGGCGAGGGGCTGCCGTGCTCTCTTGTCAACGAGGCCGCGGGAGACCGGTGCAGCTGGTTCGTCGACGAGCCAGCTGTCGAGGGTGTCGCATTCCCTCGGAGGGCGTATCTGTAAAACACAACAACGATGGACGGGAGATGCGTGTCGTGTTTGGGGGGGGGAAAGGAGGAAGACGGATACGAATTATTGATGATGTATGACCACAGCACATTAAAGAGATGGCTCTTGGGCAAGCAGCACATGGATGCGCCGGTGATTCTCGCTGGCCCTTGCATCCAAAAGGAGTACGAACACAACTCCCGCATTAGACGACTCTGTTCATCTTCTAGCGGGCCCCCCTTTCTACTCCATCGGAAAGGTGCTTCTTGTCTTGCTTGGCCATGGGGAGGAAAGAAAAGGAGCTCGTCCCGCGGTTGTTTATGATATCCTTCATCTTCCATTTTCTCCTTTACCATATCTTATGGCCCGACTCGGCGGAGTCCGAGTCACCTTTTTTTTTTTCACTTCTTCTTATTGTTACTTAGATTATGTTGAGCTCTCACTGGAAAAGAATTGATCGTTTTTGCCTTCATCATGGACAAGCGGACAAAGCAACGACTGAATGCCTTTCGTTCACTCGTGGTTATGCTAATGATAGATGCAGCTTCCTCCTTGACGCTGATGCAAATGCTAATGCCAATATGATGATGCCCCTGATGGTGGATTGACACCCATGTATATATGCGCACATTCCCTTGGTCGCAATCTTTATGCCGCTAAATTCGAATATCTTCCAGCAAAAGAACAACAAAAACTCAAACAAGGCCAGACAAAAGAGAGAAGAGGGCATGCAAAATAATCACCAGGCCCCTTTTTTCAACAGCAAGGCAAGCTGCTACATTTCATTCCAAGCACCTCCCACCCGCGACACTTGGATATCGTCATCACCCCCGTTCATCCTCTCGATCCACTCGTCCTCCCTCACAAGCGCCTCCTGCTCAATCACCTCCATGATCCTCAGTTCAGCGAGCATGTCGTCAATCAACGCGCGCGACCCGTCCAGCATCTTCTCCAGGCTCGATTTCTCGTCCTCATCCGGTGGCTCGGTGTAAAAGTCGTCCCGACTCAAGTCATCAATGTCGCCGAGCTGCTGCCTCCACTCCTCGAGGAGATTGATGAGATCACCGCGCTCTTGTTTCCATTGGGCGTCCAGGTCTTCGATGAACAGGCTGTCGTCGCCCTGGACAAGCACGACGCCCTTGCGCCTGGCATCTTCCATTTCGCTCACTCCATCAATCCAAGTCTCAAAGTGCCGTACCACGCTGGCATATCGACCGCCCGGGTCGCTCAGTGACCACACGTTCGTGATTATGGACTCGAGAGACTGGATCTTTTCGTCCAGTCTGCCGCCGCTACCCCATCTTCTCAGTGCAAGCACGTTCCGCTTCTCTAGTCCTGCACTCTCTAGCTCGGCAACCTCCCTGCTCTCCTCACTCAGTCTGTCGAATCGGTCCCCCAGCTTCTGTTTCGCACTCGCCCGCCATTCGGCGTCCACAATCGGAGCTTCCTGATGCAGCAGGTATAACTGCAAGAGCTCTGCTTGAAGCTTGCTGACCTCAGCCGACGCAGCAATGTTGGCCGGCAGCTTAGAGGGCGAAGTAGATGACAGATGTGAACCAGAGGGCTTGGCAGAGAGGGTCTTGCCCGGCGAGCTGGGCCGCTGAAGCGAAGAATTCGAAGGTCGCTTGAGCTGTGATGCCTGGTCTTGTGACAGCAGAGTGCCGGCAGAAGAAGGCTTGGATAGCCTAGACACTACCCTACTAAGAGTAGCTAGTGACGGCTTGCGGCTTGTCGTCACCTTTTCGGTAGAGGGCTTGCGAACCGTCACCTTTTCAGCAGACGGCTTTCGAGAAGCCATCTTCTCGGTAGAGGGAGCTCGGCTTCCCAATAACTTTGGAGGCCCTGTCGGAGTCACAGCCCGGCTGCTAGCGGCTGAATTCGTAGACAGGTTGGTGGTCGGAGTTACAGACCGCGGTGTATTTCGAGACCGGCTAGAAAAGGAGAACGTGCCAGTGCGAGACAGCCCTATGGAGGGCGGTACCGAAGGAGACCTTACTCGGGTGGAAGGGGGCGTCTTCGTTTTGGTCGATGGGGGCGTGACGGGACCGGCAAAGGTATTCGATCGAGGCAGGGCAGTCGGTGTTGCTGACCGACGGGTCGTTGTCGGTATGCCCGGCTGAGCTGTAGGCGTGGCGGGTCGCCGAATAGGATCCCTCGACCTCGAAGTCGAAGCAGGCCTCACTACCGTTGTCGGCCCAGCAGGATTTGTAGTCGAAGGCCTCGAGTAGGTGAGCCCCGTTGACCTCCGCTCCAGCTCCTTTGGCTTGCCCTCCATGGATATGCTCGCAGACCTCCCCCTCGTCTGGATCGACGGCCTGGTCACCGTCGTCGACGGCGGGTACTTGTTGGTCACGGCCGACTTTTCCTTCCTCGCAGCCACCTCCCTCGTCGTCGCCAGCGTCATCGCCCTCGCCAAACGGCCCGGCATGGGGCCGCCTCCCGTAGGGGGTGGAGCTCTACTAGCACCGTTGCTGGTGCTGGCGCTGGTGCTGCCGGTGCCTGTGGTGTTCTTGACGCTGTTCAACGAGCTGCTGGAGCTAGAAGCAGTCGAGACGGTTCGGCCGCCATGCTTGAGGCTGGGCAGCCGCGTCGGCGAGGCGGATCGGGGCACCGAGGGCTCTCGCGAGCTGGACGTCCGGGTCGGTATTGAGGGAATGCCCGTTGCCGAGCGCATTGAGCGCGAGCGAGGAATTGATGACGACATTGGGGGGAGATGCCCAATATTAGGGCGGGCTTTCGAAGAGTTGTTGAAGCTGGCAAGATGCAAAGAGGTGCAGAGATGGAAGAGCTACCCAACTATCTTGGGTAGCTTAGGCCGGTGACATTCCCCCTGTTAGTGCCCTATCTGGCGGTGATGTCAGGGACCAGGAAAAAGAAGAGCCCAACTGCCGTTCCTGGCTACGCCCCTTTGGGCCAGCCTCGGGCTTGTTAGTGTGGCTGGTGGCACTCGCGCCTCGACGCTAACTCACTTCAAGTGTTCCCTTCGGCCATATGCTGAGAATGCAACTCGTTTGATCTTGAGCATTTACATATTAATTCACACCAGAAACTGCACGGTTCAAAGAGCGCTATCATGTCATCTTGTATTATGAGTACCCCCCATCGCTAAGATAGGCCACCTAGTCTATTTGCAACCACTCTCCTTCTAGAGTATCAAAAACCAAGCATACCCTGACTTATACACAAATCCAGAGTTCTGCACAAAGCACGCGGTTTGGCGAAGCCGAGTTTCCCTGAAAAGCCAATCGGAAAATTGTATCCATTTTCCCATTCTCTTTGAACCAACGAGTGATTGAACCAATCGAATGAACCAATCAATCCTCTTGTTAATACTATTACATGTGAGAAATGCTCTTCTTCTCCAAATTTGCTTGCGAGCTGAGGCGAACAGTGGTACCGAAAAGGAGAACAGAGGCCGGTAGAAGTGCCTCTCCAGGAGAGTCTGATACAAAGTCGCAACTAAAAAGGGGTAAAAAAAACGCTGATGACATTTGTCGCTCCAGACCCCCGGAAGGAGATTTTATACTGTAGAGGATTATCAAAGAATAAAAGAGAAGAAGTTGGGGGGAGAGAAAGTCGCCAGTGGGCGGAAAGGGGTATCGTCAAATTATGTGCCAGAGAAGGTTAGGTATGAAGACGTAGGGCATCAGAACGTTGCCTACGCCCCCAAAGAGGTACCAGGGCGAGATGACGACGTGCCGGCTAGAGTACCAGCCGCGGCCAGCACATCGACGAAACGGCGGAGATCTCGTTGATAACCGTCCAGCCTGCGATGGCAGGAATCGCATATCCGCAGATGGCAAAAGGCACACACCCAGCGATCTTCGAGGTCGGCCCTGTCGCACGTCTGGCACGTAAGTGGACAGTTCTTGTTGCTCCGTCGAGCCATGGACCTGTGTCGTTGAAAGCAGTTGAAATGCGCATCGCTCAGCGGTCTTGCTTTGGCGATGCCGTCTCTCATCAAGCCTGGGAGCGCTGGTTTGGGGAAATATGCAGCCTTGGGATTCGGCTCACCGCCCGTCTTCATTTCGGCATACACCGTACCATCGCGGCCCCGGTAGGTAGGCCCTTGTGCGTCCGACTGCGGCATCCGAGGTTCCGATATCGACTGAGGCATACTCCGCTGGGGCTTCACGGTCTGGAGAGAATCTGTGCGTTCTCTGGCAGGCTGTGCCTGCATCGCGGGTGCATCTCTGGAAGTGACCAAACGGACAGTTGCAGCATCTTTCAGAGGAGCGACCGGTGCAGGGGCTGCTGTAGGGCCTGCTACAGGAACCGCATCGTCCTTAGGTGGTACTGAGACTGCAGATGCTTGGCTGCTCGACGCACCGACACTGGTGGCATTCGGCTGCTGGCGGAATGCATTCTTGGCAGCTGTGAGGTCTTGGCTGGGCTGTGAAGGCAGGGCCTTCCGTACTATGGGTCTCGGTCCACTGGGAAGTGTGACAAGCTGGCCGCCGTTGGAAGGTTTAGGGGGGAGTCCTTTTGTAAAGTCGGGAGAAGCGCCCCGTGGCGCCTCGGGAGACGATGCGGGAGACACGGGAGAGACGAAGGGCTCGACAGCCGGCTCCTTGACCTCCTCCTTCTGATACTCTGGGGTCGGCGGCCTCTTGGCTACTGGGGCGCTCGGAAGCCCAGTCTTGGCTCCAGCAGTGTTGGACAGGACCGAGTCAGACCGCTGATGCGCCAATTTGTCCTTGATCTGCTTCATCTTGGAACTTTCGTTCCCCATGGCTGCTGCGTCAATGACGGGCCGGTCCTTGAGCCGCAGCGAAGGACGAACGTTTCGGCCAGGCAAGCCGCCGGCAAACGGGGGTGCTCGCTGGGCTGCGGCTCTGTCAGTCGACACCGTCTCTGGTGCCGTCTCTGGCGCTGCAGCCTCTGGATCCGGCCCCCGTGCTGGCTCTCGTATTGGATCTGCTTCCTGACCTGACACTGGCTCTGGCGCTGCCCTCGAAAAGGATGCATCCGAAGAGGGCTGCGTGTCCGCGGTTGATCCGTGGCTAGAGTCGAGCCTAAGACCGGAGACCTCCCTGCTGCCCTGGGTCATATGTGGACGGCGCTTCCAGATCTCGGGCCGGGGTGACGACGGACTGGCCAGCTCAGACGTGTCGATCGACGGCAGCGGCTTTTCGGGCGAGGCTGCTGGCGCTGGTGCGGGAGTAGGAGTAGGAGTGGCAGTAGGAGTGGCAGCGGGTGTTTTCTGGAGAGGTTGGCGGTCCTTGAGCGGTGGCGGAGGAGCGGTGTTTCGATCAGCTGGGCGCGTGTTGCGGTCCTTGCCGGCGTTGGGGCGAGCAGGCAGTGAGGCACTGCTGCCTCTGACACTGACAGATGGTGCGCTGGCAGGCGCAGCAGCCGGCCTCTCGCTACCGGCGCCTGTGCCTGTGCCTGTGCCTGTGCTTGTTCCCTTGATGGTCGAGTTACTGCTGCTGTTTGTCCCGTATTGGTATCCTGCCGCGACTTCCTGTCGCCTGTCGCCTGCGCCGTTGTACTGCGACATGCCCTGCGACTCGGCCTGCGGTTCGTCGCCATCTTCCATGTACGCCATCAGGATGCTCGACAGGGAGAATGTGGGCGACGGCTGGCCCAGAAATTCCGCCGACGGCGGCTGCAGGTTCAGGTTCGCAATTGGTTTCCGCGGGATCGCCATCATGGACCGGCCAGTCAAGGGCGGCGATTGCAGACTCGGCGCCGAGGTCGTGACGCTGGACACGGGTGAGGGCGCCGCGACTGCGACTTGGCGGATCGGACTCTCGACACTGTTATGGGCGCTGCTCTTATTCGATTCGTCGCTGTCGCCCAGCTTCTGCTGCAATTTCAACGGCAGCGGAGGGAGAGGAAGATCTTTCGGCGGCGGCGGCGGCGATGCGAGCGACGAGGTTCGCGCCGGATGACTGAATGCGCTGTTGGTTCGACTGTGGGGAGGGTCGCTGCTTTTGCTCCCGGATATCCTGCCGGCGGTCTTGTTGTCGGTGGTGTCGTCGTCGTCGTCGTCGACAAATTCGTCGTAATCGTCGCTCCCAGGAACCCCGGGCAACGCCTTGGAATAGCGAGACGTGCCGCTTTTAGAGGCTGCGCGATCGGATGGACGCAACATGGCGGCTCGGTGTGTCAGCGCACTGACAAGAGCTAAGGATCAGAATAGATCAACCGAGAGTAACGGTGATGCGCAGCTTCTGGCGGACTGCGCATTGAGGGAGCAGAAATTGGCAGTTCATGGGCAGACGGCAGAGATGCTGAGACGTAGGAGGCCGTCCTAGTTGTTTTGGATTCCGAGGGAGTCCCTGGCTAATACGACTGTGGCTTGCTAGCTGGGACTAACAGCGGGAGAGGCGATGAAACGGGGCTCTCCATCTAATACAGGATAGTCCAAGTATCCTTGCCGATGGCGAGTTGTCAATGGCATGGCTGGGTTGAGGAATGCGGTCGATGTCGTCGCAGGTGGACAAGGATAGAGGCTGGGACAGGACAGCGCAGGGCAACAGCAGTGCCACAAAAAGTATTGACGTCTGTCGAGTATCACAGCGCGTTGTCTTGATTGTGTAGCCGGCAAAGGGGATGGCGGCCGTCGACTCTTGATTCGAGAAGCATGCAGGGTGCACTAACAGAATCCGGAGTAGACCCTTACAGGAGATGGTGATGCATAAAACGATCTGCACGTCAAATCTTGTTCTTGTTCTTGCTTCAGTTCGATGACGCTCACAAAGGAGCCACAACGCCATGGGATCTTGATATAGGTATTCCAGGCATTGTATGTATGAAAGCTTCAGCGTTGTATTTCTTCCCGGTGTCTCTTCGCCATGTCCATCCCGGCTGAACAAGCATCTGTTCATGTATCCATTTGGCGTGGTGGCTGACAACGTGAGACAACTGTCTCTTGTTAGCCACTCGCCAGCTTGCGCCACCCAACAGCAAGATTGCTGGGTTGAAGATCCTTCCAGTTGGCTTGAGACCGAATACAGCGCAAAGCTCTGAATATGAAATTCTCTGTGGTGCTTAGGTTTCTTTGACATTTCGCATGTGTAGCACTGCTCATGGAAAAACCATCGAATCTTTGTATTACAGTATAAGGTAAAAAAGAAGCTCAATGTCTTGATAGACCTGTGAAACTTCATACCCCGACGCCGACTGATCGACAGCCGAACAATCCACGTTGCAGCCTCTTCCCCCGCATATGTATAGCCCGAAAAAGAAAAAATGAGACGAAAAGAATGAGATGAAGAAAAAGCTGCATGTGCGCACGGGCAAATGTCCGACACATGACTGTGGCACAACTGACGCTCAAACGTCGTACATGCAGAAATTCTCCATAGATACAGCTCCGACTCCACACAAGAGACTCCATTGCTTGTTAATCGTGGTTCGATTTGACAGAGAACTCATCCGAGCCATCTTGGGCATTCAGCGCCAGACAACATGGCAAGCATGGGGTTCACGTGTAGATCCAATGACAGCACGTGCAATCTCCTGGGTTGGGCATTGGACTTCAGCCACCCCCGGATTTTGATCAGGGCGAAGCCTCAAAGCGGAGTGCGTCAGCTTTACTGTTGTGTCCCCAGTTGAGATCAACTTCTGCTCAATACTACTATCACCAAAGCATTGATCCTTCAGTTTTACATAAGAAGCAGACGCCCAAGCATCAAGATACCCGGCACTCCCTGATCAACTTCGTACAGGTGTTTCAATCTGCATCACCACCAAACATTAATCGCCCAACTTCAATATCCTTTCTCCAGGTTAAGCCCCAACAGGAATTATACTAGTAGTACTATCCACGGAACAATACGAGAACCCAGCAACCCGTTCCCCTCTACTTAAACCAAATCGGATGTTAAACGCGACCTGCAGCTGACATACTAATATGGCATCAAAGTCCATATGTAACTTGCCTTACGGTGAAAATTAGGTAGCCTCTCAAGCTTTGTTGGCTTAGCAATAGGGGGGCATATGTATGCACGAGGCGTCATAATCTGACGCACCATGTTCAGTCGAGATTGCGTTTCTTTTATTTTCGTCCCTCTCGTTCGATGAGAGCGCCCTTGGATTGACACGGCGATGGGCTGCTATGAGACGATGCCCCTGGGTAAGCCCGAGATGCGAGCGGGGAGGAATCTCACGGATTACCGCCAAATCTCACCGTTTGTTTGTGTGCGCCAGCTTCTTGCAAGGTCGTTCTCTGCACGCAGCTCTTGAATAATCGACTCATCTAGGTTGAGATGAGGTCTCCCGACTCTACCGGAGAAGCATCTGCTCCTCCAACAGAAACGTCACCTCTCCTGTCTGAACCTCTTCCCCAAAATGGCCTCCTGGGCGATGAGAGCAACGTCGAAAACGGCCGCAAGAAGCATCCCATGGCCGACAAGATGCACATCTTGCTTCCCGCCATAGGAGTTGGCGTAAGGCAACGCCTACCTACACATTCCACAAAGAAAAAGGGGTCGATATGCTAACAGCTGTTCTCTCCTCATGCAGGTCTATCTTGTAGCCGTCGACCAGCTCCTTGCAGTTGCGACATATGCCAAGATTGGCAGCGAGCTCAACGCCCTGAACAACACGAGCTGGATCGCCACAGCGTAAGCAGCACACAAAAAACATCAAATCACAACTTTATCAACTAACGCAAACGATTTACTGGCAGATACTTCCTCACCCTCACCAGCTTCCAGCCCCTCTACGGCAAGCTCAGCGACATCTTCGGCCGCAAGGCATGCCTCCTGTTCGCATACGCCGTCTTCGGCATCGGCTGCCTGGGATGCGGTCTCGCTCAGAGCATGACGCAGCTCTGCATCGCGCGGGCGGTTGCTGGCATCGGCGGCGGAGGGATGAGCTCCGTCGTGTCGATTCTGTTTTCTGACATCGTGCCGCTGCAGGAGCGCGGTGTCTGGCAGGGCTATCTCAATGTGGTGTATGCTGCTGGGACTTCGACTGGAGGGCCCCTGGGAGGCCTGTTTGCCGATTCTCTGGGATGGCGATGGTGAGACTTGAAGCTTTGCTCTTCACCTGAGGGATCAAAGCCAGACGACTGTTGGCTAACGTGCACTTTGCAACAATAATCAGGTCCTTCATGATTCAAGCCCCTTTATGCCTGGTCGCCTGGATCTCGGTATACTTGATCCTCGACCTGGAACCCCCCTCCAAAGACCAACACTGGGTCGCCAAAGTCCGCCAGATCGACTTCCTGGGCGCCTTGACGCTCGTCCTCGCCGTCGTCTCTCTCCTCACGGGCCTCGACTCGGGCCCCAACCTCGGCTGGTCCCACCCCGTCACGGTCGTCTCCCTGAGCCTCACGCCGTTCCTCCTCGCCCTCTTCCTCCTCGTGGAGATGCGCATCGCCAAGCACCCCTTCGCCCCCGGCCACATCATCCTCAGCCGCGACCTGCTGCCCTGCTACATGGTCAACATGTGCGGCATGGCCGGCGAGATGGGCGTCATGTTCTTCGTGCCGCTGTACTTCCAGGCCGTCGAGGGCCTCAGCGCCACGGCCAGCGGCTCCATGCTCGTGCCCGCCACCATTGCCGGCGTGCTGGCGTCGCTCGCGGGCGGCTGGGTCATCAAGCGGACGGGCAGGTTTTACTGGCCGACCGTCGCCAGCTACGGCCTGCTCTTCTTGTCCATGATACCCCTGGTCGTGTCCGTCTGGTTCCGCTCGCTCTTTGGGGTGAATGCTGGCTTCGTCCTGTCGGCCGTTGGCAACGGCGGTGGTATGTCCACGAATGCTACCTATCTATCTACATGTTATATATTGCTGAGGTACTCCGAACACTCTACTGACATGGATCCTTGTCTTTCACCAAGGCATCACCACAATCCTCATCGCCCTCCTCGCCAACGCAGCGGCCCAAGACTCCGCCGTCGCCATCGCCTGCTCGTACCTCTTCCGCTCGCTCGGCTCCAGCGTCGGCGTCGGCATCAGCTCGGCCGTGCTCCAGCAGGTCCTCCGGCAGCAGCTGTCCTCTCGCATCGGCGACGACGGGCAGGTCGAGGAAAAGGTGCGGCAAAGCCTGGACGCGATCAGGGAGCTGCCGCCGCTGGTGGCGGAACAGGTGCGCTCGAGCTACCGGGTGGCCACGATGGCGTCCTTTGCGCCGTCGCTGTGCTTTGGGCTCGTGTGCTTTCTTGCTACGTTTTGGGTCAAGGAGAAGTCGCTGGAGCGGTAGGAGTGTAATGCCCTTGAGGTCTTCTGGCGGGTAGAGAACATTGTAGGAGTACCTTGGTTTCTCAAGACTGTACATGTACATAAGCATCGTACCTGTGAAGTTACCTTACCTTGCATGGCCATGGAGACCCGTATACTACCTTAGGTAGAGAGCTTGGCAGCCAGAAAAAGCCACTGCAACCTCGCTCTGATAACGGACGGGCCAAAAGGTCAGTGCAGACGTGCAAAAGCAGCATTTCGTATAAGTCGTTCATCCCAAGGAACATCAAGTCCGAAGCCACTCAATGCTTGCCATCTTCGCAATACCTTCCCGCGTAGTAATACATACACTGCCACTCGGTCGTTTGCCTTGCCTTGTCCCAGTTAAGTCCTGTATCAATGCTCCTCCGACAACCGGTCCCCTCTGTCTCCAGCAGTAACTCGATCCCTCGGCACGGACCATCGCCAAGCAATTGCGTCTTATGCTCGATCCCCTGCAATTCCCTCTTCCCTCTTCTCTCTTAACCCCGGCGCCTCGCCTCTGATAGACGCCCGTCGTTCAGCAGCAAGCAAGCCTCAGATGCTACGCTGGCGTGGGATTGGCTCTCACAAGCCCATCTCGTTTTCCTGCACGATTGCGCAATCGACAATTGGTTCGACAACCATCCTGCCCGAAGTCGGCTGCCAAAAGAAAGTTGCGAAAAGGCAAAGTCTTGCATGTGAATGTGAGAGTTCGGATGGTTGAAGGGTTTTTTTTTTCCCCTTCTTGTTGTTCTTTCCCCCTCTGCTTGTCTCCATCCATTCCGTCCTGCATCATCTCGTATGGAGCCCTTTTTTCCTTTGGTCTCCCCCTCCCTTATCGTGACCACAAAACAAAGGTGCGTAATCTTAATATTATGCTTCAATGGCAGCCTCTCGCTAGCCGACGACCTAAAATGCATTCACCTTAGCGAGATGCCAGCCCGTGCCTTAGTGTAGTTTAAAGGTTCCAGTTGGAACGGCGGCAGAGGGAACTTCTGCAATTGACAGCCGCCCAAATGAATTCTCAGTGGGGGTCTCTGCTCGCTTTGTTTACTTGAATTCTCTCTCTGTTTACTTCTCTCACTCTCTCCCTCCGCAAGGTGCTAGTATTTCCATGGTTGTACAAGTGTTCGTGTTCACGGGCCAGTCCTCCCGCCCATGTTTTGCTAGTTGCCTAATTAGGTGCCCACTGCCGGAGCGTTGCCTTGCTCGGCGGTTCGATTCAGATGCAGGCTGCTCGGTACTTTTTGAGATGCATGGTGTTTAGGTGTTTGGCAGGTTAGCAAGGTCGTACGAAGGTCGTACGAAGAGGAGGAGGTGGGATACAATCAATCGATCAATCTCTTTGATAGTCAGATGGATAGATGGATAGATAAGGCTTCAACTCCAGAGTCGTCTGTCATTCAGCCACAATATGCCTTTGTACGAGCAGACACATCTCACGTGTCCTCGTCCTCGATCTCGTCCTTGTCCTTGTCCTTGTCCTTGCTGACGATATGCGTCCCCTCACTCAAATCGATCGGTCAACTTTACCCCGCGCCCGCCTCAAGTCATGCCGGCGCGCCCTTTCAAGGTCAGCATCATCATCATCATCCCACATGAATCCATGTACATACATGTACGGGGACCCAATAGTACACTAAACAAACAAACAAACAAACAAGCCCCCATGCAATGCTTTCTTGCATTCATTGCACCCAAAACCTGCCCAAGACGGCAAAAGTACCGTATATACATGGGTAAAAAAAAGAAAAAATAACAGAAAACCCTCCCTGTCCTCTTCGTGTTCCCCATTGCCCAATGATTTTCCCTCTCCCCCGAGCATGATTTTGATGCTTTTTATCAAGCTTAGACCGGGCCTTGGCGCCTCAATCCAGAAGGTCGCACCAAAACCTCTCTCTCCGAAGCTGCGATAAACGCCATGCATCCCATATCCCAGCCCACCCTCTCTCTCCCTCTCCGCCCCTCGACGATCCCAAACGAACAAGATCGGAAGAAAGTGACGGATACGGCAGGCTGTTTGGACGTCGAAACTGCCGGAGCCGGCCGATCGTCCCTGGTCTGGCCTGCTTGGCGCTGTAACGGTTCTTGATAGGCTGGTGTGGCATCTTGGTCTTTTTTTCTTTTGTCCGTAATACCTTGTTGTTGTTGTTGGTGTTGTTGAAAGAAGTGTTCTTGTTGAAGATGGGTTGTGGTGACGCTGGCCGTTGTATTGCAGCATAGTTCCCTCCACCTTCATCTCATCTTTCCTCTTGCTCCCTTTGTTGCTCTTCACCGGCGTTTCACTACATACATTGCTACTGCGACGTAGTAACACACCTATAGCACTCATTCTCCTTTCTCATTATCATTTCCATTTATTCATATTACTTGCGTCTTCCTTTTCCCCCCGGACTTGGCTTGTCGATCCGGTTATCTTGGCTGCATTGGCCCCCCGGCCCCGGCCCCTGGCCGTAAATAACATGCCCGCATCTTCTATCCAGCCACTCAGGGACATCAGATGGATCTCTGTCGTGTGATTGCACCGTCAAACGTTTCGCCTTCTGTTTCTGGCATTGAACCTTTCTACATACTATTCACCCACTCTTTCTCTCACACACACACTCACTCGCTCAGCTTGGATCTTTTGCGAATAGCCCTGGCAGCTTTTCGTGGGGAACTTGTGTGTGTGTGGTTGCTGCAGGCTTCCCTTTAGGAAGGAGATTTGGATCGGGGCTTGTTGTTTTCTTGTCATGGACGAATGGGATTTGTCAGTTTCTCTTGAGCCTCGGTATGCGAATTCGGGGAGATCCCGTCTTTGTGGTGTCGTAGGATCGGGCTGTGTGGACTAGATACGGCAGATTAACTGACCTTTCCTTGTGGGTGTCATTGTCTATCGTCGATTCTGCCTCGGAATCGAATGTTGGAAAGCTGTATATAAATATGGGCTGTGATCCCCCTCGATCCGTTTGGAAGATCTCATCACAGCTCACCCACTGCCAATCCCAATCAAACTCTTCTCTGCCTCTTAGAAGAAAAAAGCCTCCAGCCCCTTTTCGCAATGGCTCCCGCTTCCCAAGTCGTCTCAGCTCTCATGCTGCCCGCTCTCGCCCTGGGAGCCGCCATCCAGCCCCGTGGCGCTGACATCGTGGGCGGAACCGCCGCCGCCGCCGGCGAGTTCCCCTACATCGTCTCTCTCCAGAACCCCAACCAGGGCGGCCACTTCTGCGGTGGTGTCTTGGTCAACGCCAACACCGTCGTGACCGCCGCTCACTGCTCTGTCGTCTACCCTGCCTCGCAGATCCGCGTCCGCGCCGGTACTCTTGTAAGTTTTCTTTTCTGCTTCGGCGCTCCCCGTGTCCCTGAGTATGCTAACCAAGCTCTCTCTCTGTCCTGACAGACCTGGAACTCTGGCGGTACCCAAGTCGGTGTCTCCCAGATCATCGTGAACCCGTCCTACAACGACCGCACCACCGACTTCGACGTTGCCGTCTGGCACCTGTCCAGCCCTCTCCGCGAGAGCTCCACCATCGGCTACGCCACTCTTCCCGCCCAGGGCTCTGACCCCGCGGCCGGCTCGACCCTCACCACCGCTGGCTGGTAAGCAAATCATCGATGTCCCCAAAGTCTTCGGCCCGTCGTCAATGTCCGAAAACTTGCTAACCGTTTCTCTCCAAACAGGGGCACCACCAGCGAGAACTCCAACTCCATCCCCTCGCGCCTGAACAAGGTCTCCGTCCCCGTCGTCGCCCGCGCCACCTGCCAGTCCGACTACCGCAGCCAGGGCCTCAGCGTCACCAACAACATGTTCTGCGCCGGCCTCACCCAGGGTGGCAAGGACTCCTGCTCCGGCGACTCCGGCGGCCCCATCGTTGATGCCAACGGTGTCCTCCAGGGTGTCGTTTCTTGGGGCATTGGCTGTGCTGAGGCCGGTTTCCCTGGTGTCTACACCAGAATCGGCAACTTTGTCAATTACATCAACAGCAACCTCGCATAAGCGGTTATGGATGGCAAGCAACGAAGGCAGTAAAATGGGAAAAAATCATCTTCTAAGTGGCAGGGTCCTGTTTGCTCTTGTTGATTGGTTATGTAGATGAAGCTGTGGGCAATTTTGGCTTCTCTGCACAAGAACTTGGCCAATTAGTTCAGAATATATAGGACTAGAATTAAAAAAAAAGTCTACCTACATGAATCTTCTCGCACCCGGTAATTTGGTAGCTTCTTCGTTGCATCGTAGTGACTGGTACAAGTTGTGATACTGTGTCCAACCATAAGGCGGCATCATGCTATAAAAGACAATGCCAGGATTTTGCGGCTGACAGTGAGAGGGGGGAAACGTGATCGGGTCTCATCGTGGACATATGAACCCAATGGATCTTTCGTATGTCATTCCGTATATCTAAACATGACTCATGAGGAAATCGAATAGTTACCATCCTATCGTTACTCCTTCGCTCGCTGCGTGCTCTCAATAGGCTCCAACCCAAAAATGTCGCCAGACCCAAGAGGATCTCTCTCGTCCAGCTCTGCTGGCCCTTCTCCAAACAGAAACGCGTTCTTCTCACGGCTCGCATTGTTCCCGCGTCTCTTCTGCTGAGACACAGGTGATTTGCCTATCGGAGGCGTCTTCAGGGGGCCGGATTCATCAGGTTCCAACATCCATGAGAAAGAAGACTGTGCTATAGTCGATCTGGCGGGTATAGGGGCGGCCGGTCGAGCATTGAGGCTGATTTCACTCAACACGCCTTCGTTCATCGCATCCTTACTTGTGACTTCTACTGAGTCAGACAGCGGGTCTTTGACCTCCGCGGGCTTCTTCACCTGGTCCAAAGCCGAGATCGTCTTCGCTGGAGCCGGAGCGGGCGTATTTGTGTCTGGAGATACCGGTGACAGAGGTTGGTTCTCCTTTCCAGCTGTTGGCACTCTCTTCGTCTCTTTTCCTTCTCTTTTCTCAACCCCAGATGGCATTGCTTCAGCCGTAGGGGAGTCTATCATCGGAATGTCCATGGTGGCATCTTGAAGATATATCTGCACAAACTGGACTTTGGCTGCTGCAACCTCAATCGTGTCAAGGCTTCGAGCCTTGTCCTCAAGATTGGACAGAGACAGTGCCCTCAGGCTGAGGACGGTCTCTTCGAGGAGGCTTGCCAGTTGCTCGTTCCGCCTCTGCATAACAGCTAGCGCTTTGGCTGCGCCAGCGTCGGCCATGGCCACTCTTGGAGACGGCGAAGACAGTCCTTCGTTTAGACCTTGCATGTTTCTTTTGATTTCGCCCACGGCATCTCGTAGTGCTTGGTTGATTCCCAGCTTTTCGCTCTTCTCTATCACGCCCTGGATCATATTTTCCACCCCACCCTGTTGCTGAAGAAACTTCGATGGTGAACGGATTGGTGACCTCAAGCCGAAGCCCTTTCTGCGGAGTGACTCAAATCCGGAAGAGGGCGAGCCGATGCGTTCAGCAGGCTCGGGGCTCTTTAGCGTTTTGGGAATTTTTCCCGAGTATCTCTTAATCAAGGCTGCACCTCCGGCCGCATTCATGTGATCACGGAGATAGAGCGCATCATCAACGAACGTTTGAGGCCCATGCAGCTGATCAGGGGGTGGGTATTTCAGGAGAAGTTGCAGACAAAGAGAATATTCAGACTCCAGCACTGAATTGTCAAGTCAGATTAGCCAGGACAACATCTCCAGAGCTAGTAAAGACACTTACATTGCCAACGAATGCGCAGTAGCATGGCGCAGCAAATGAGGTCGATCAGGTCTAACGAAGGATCAACAGCAAAGATTGTGTCCCAAAGGACAAGAAACTGGTTGAAAGGAAACTCTCGACTGAATAAGAGTCGAATCCAGCGGCTATCAACCAGGTCAGCTTTAATGTATGAACAGCTTGAGAATGGGTTATCGCGTACATTAAGAAGATCTGAGGAAGTATCTCTATACTTGTGAGATGTGCAGCTAGTTCGGGGTCAACCTTTTGTAAGCAGACTTCATGAATGAACCTGCTCCGCTCAACAATGGCCGAGCTTTGCTCTGGAAATCGAGCTGGGGATGGGACGTCGGCGCTCGAATTCGAGTCTGGCACATCCTTGACTTCGTAGAATGACTGAGCGTGCTCCATCAGTTGAGAAAACAAGACAAAGGCATCATGCTCGATAAATGACCGGTCGATGGTCTCGAGCATCAGCTCGTCAACGCTACTCTCGGCATCGCTGGCGGATATTGATGCGCGATCCAGGGCATCTTGCTCGACAACGTGCACTATCGGGGCCAGGACTTCGTGCATGCCCTGACGATAGCCTCCCCTGCTCGGATTCACCTTGCAATAGATAAACAAGATGTCCAATATCATGCGCTGCATATAGTCTTCATGATAGTTTGCTTCATCCGGAAGCCTTTGCACGTCTTGTAGGATCTCTGCTCTGATAACCTCATCTTCGCGGACAGTATTCCAAGGAGACTTGAAGCGGTTAGGGCATTATGAGCCTGAATAGGTAGGAAGGGTTCACTTACTTTGGGGTCATCGGCCAAAGGGTCGATGGTGAGTTCGGCGAGAGCCTCGGGATGGTTTATAAACTTGAGGAAGTGGTCACGACGTTCACTGTAGAGCTCCCTCTTCTGGCGAAGAGACTGAGACCAACTTGCCTCGCCATCCTTGGACAAGAGAAACACCTTTACATGGCATCAGCGTCAACGTCAGACCACCATGTCCAGAGGAAGACGGCACATGTAAGCCGACTCACCTTCCAGCAGACGGAGCGACAGCCCGATAAACAAGGGCTGGAGGGCCCGTTGTAGCGGACGGCGTCCCGTAACTCGTCGACGCTTGCGCAGTGCGCTTGGGTCGCCTGCCATCTCGCTCTTCAAGAGCAGTCAGTCGCCTGCCACTGACTCGTTTGTGAGATATCTGGAACTTACTGCGTCTCTGCAAGCGATCTCATGCTGACGACGGTCCTGGCGAGCAAGGCTAGGCGGCCAAGCTCATCGACATGGCACGCTCGCTTCTGGCTCTGTTATGAGTCTATCGTTGCATCGAATATGGCGGATTACTGAATATCACACACAGTTCGCGGTCTCACTCCAGAGGGTGAGAACATCCAAGATTGAATCGAAATCAAGGCTGCGGAAGTCAGTCGCCATAGCCCCGCATCTCGCCGGCGCGGATCTATTTGTATAGATACATGCACACGCAGCTGCCTCGGGTCGCTGTAGGCGGGTCCCGGCGTCCAATACCGCGCCTTACAAGCCACAAGCAATGCTGTAGGCCGGCCCTGTTAGGCGCTTTGTGCCAAAGTCCCGATACATGAGCCCGGGCAAGCTTCGCGTCTTCCGCTTAACCCCATAAGGCCGGCTACGAGACACTTCGGTCTCATCCGATGCTTCGACAAACTGCTCGCATATGATAGAACCGCGTCTCGTCTGTGCAGCGTGACCTCGAGACATCTAGCTGGTTGTTGCCTCTCTTCAGTCTCAGTCAAAGGAGCATGCATCTGCATATTCGTCAGCATGTCGGCTGATTTGTTTGCTGAATTTGCCAACAGCAACCCGCCACCTCCGCAACAGCAGCAACAACAGGGACAGCAATCACCGCTTCCCCCAGCCGCAACTGGCCAGCAAACGTGGAATAAGCCTGCGGCAAGGGATCCCTTCAGCTTCGGCTTCAACGACTTTACATCAGCAGCAGCATCACCAATTGAACGATGGCCCCCAGTCCAATCTCAGCCGACCGCAGCTGTCGGCTGGGCTGCGTCGCCACCGGTCTCACACGCTGCGCCAGCATCTCAGGCATTCAACGATGTTGATGACGATGGCTGGGGAGATTTCGAGACCGCGGAGCCTACACCGGCAGCATCTACCATCAGCAAGACTTCCGAACCATTCGGCGGGCTGGCCTCTCCAATCAAACAGCCTGATGTCGTGAATAGGCCCTTTCGGGCCCCTACTCTCGACATCATGACCAATACTTTGGTTGACGTTCAAGCAAAGCCAAAGGCAAAGCCCGAAGGCACCGGCTTCTCATGGGACTCGGCGCAGGGCAATTCAAGGCTTTCCATGAACCTGGCACCTAAAGACCCCAACGTGCTGTTCGATGCCGATGATTTTGAGCTCCAGGCACCGGATGTTGACGAGGACGAGGATGAGTTTGGTGACTTTGAAACGGTGGCACCGGCACCTCCGCAGCCGAAGCAAAGCTCTACAACGAATCCCACACCTTCTAGCAACTCCGCTCCGCTGCTGGACTTGCTCTCGCTTGACGACCCTCCGGAGAAACCACCGGTGCCAAAAGTCACTCACAAGCAAACCCCTCCCCAGCCCCTGGGAGCCTTGAGCTTCGGGGCGGCGGCAACAACACCCCCGAACCCGCCAAAGTCACCATCTTTCCAGGAGCGAAACCCCTTCCCAGACCTTGGAATCAAGACAAGTGGAACTACTGCTAGACCTCCCACGAAGGCGCGTGATGCACCAAAATCAGCAACACCAGTTACGGCATGGCCAATGACCAAACATGGAGCAAAGCCATCCGTGGCCAAGGCATTTGATGATGATTGGGACGCTTGGGACGAGACGCCTAGTGCGTCTCTCAACAAGAAGGAAGAGAGACCAAGCATAGACCAGTCTGAAAGCTGGGATTGGGACGCAGGCGACGGCGGTCAATCTAGTGCCATGAAGGAAAACGATGACGACCCTCCTCCAACCAACGTCCCTCCACCATCCATCATCTTGTCTATTTTCCCGGACCTCTTGAGTTCAGCAAATGCCTTTTTCAAGCCAATATCTGGCCACAGTGCCTCCATCAAACAGCAGGTTCTGTCCAATCCCAAAGCAATCCACTTTCTCCAAGGCTATATCCTCCTTGCCACGACTGCCGCTCGAGTGATTGCTGGCCGCAAACACAGGTGGCATCGGGACAAGATCCTGGCGAAAAGCATGTCCATCTCGGCCGCCGGCAGCAAGGGCATGAAGCTCGCGGGCTTGGACAAAACTCAGTCAGCACGGGAAGACAGAGAGGCAGCAGATGTGGTGGCCGTATGGCGAGAATACGTCGGACGCGTGCGGTCTGCTGTTGCTGCTGCCAACGCCGAGGGCAAGCTAGGCCTCAAAGTTCCCGAACTCAGCGAGAATATGCAGGTCACAACGGCTAAGATGGTGCCGACGGGGCCCAAGCCGTGTGTCATTTGCGGGCTGAAGAGGGAAGAGAGAGTGTCAAAGGTCGACTACGACGTTGAAGACAGCTTTGGGGAGTGGTGGGTTGAGCACTGGGGCCACAGAGCCTGCAAGAACTTTTGGGTACAACACGAGCAGAAATTGCGACAGCGTTGATGGATGGGTGAGGTGCTTAGATTTAACAACCTCCTATCTGTAGAAAGAGCTATATAGAATCGGATATTGATGGATCTACTTTAGGATTGCCCAGTTGTTCCATCAGAGGTGCAGCCAACCACGAATACGAGGAAGAGGTGGATGCAGCAGTCCAATTGGTGTCGAAGCAGCCCCGGGTATTGCGGATGTGTCTCCTCTACCGGCTCCGTCGTATGATATGCGATGGACAGTAGACCAAGCACATGTATGGACAATGCAGCGGTGGCTATCAGGATCTGGACAGAGGAAACACAATAGCACCCCGCCTTTGGTGATGTATCCGTACATGCACAGGCGCTCGAAGCCGAAAGCCACGATATAGTTGTATATTACATATATGTAGCCCCTTCGCGGATGCCGCTTGCTTCTCGCTCGCATATTTGCGTAGCAGTGAAGGCTCAAAACAACCCATCACAGCGTCCAAGGTTCTCCAGGGCGGGATAAAGATGCAAACTCGGCAAAGTCTGTCTCCAGTATCCGGACTGGACGGCATGCGTGCCGCGTAGAGTTGGCGGTACGGCAATGCAAACAGCCTCCCACGAGATGATTGGTGTATCAGCTGAAAGGTTCTGCAGCTGGGAATGGTTGCTTGTACAGGTGCTACCACCCATGCCGCATATACTGGCAGTAGCTCAACAAGTTTGGGACGCTGATTGACGGGCTGAGGGCGCCATCGTCAAACCACTTACGAAGACTATCTGAGTAGGTAGGTAGTAAGTAAGGCAGTAAGCTGCAGTGCATATTAGTCGAAGCAGTAGTAGGTCTGGACACCGGGATTTCGTTGGGCACATGCGAGTGTCGGAGCCTCAAATCACATAGGCGAGCTTATTCCAGGTGTGTGAATTGAGGGTGCTCTGTTGAAAGCATCCGGAGAGCTATTACACGGGTTGAGGGTACAGAGGATAAGACGACTGCTGCGTTGGGATGCCTTCCCTTGGCCCGCGAACCTGGTGTTTGCTGCTGGACAGTGCATTCGTCAGCCCATTCAACGGGTACAGACACTGTAAACATGGACTCAAGGAACTTGGAACCTGTCGCATTCTGGAAGGCTGTTCCAAACCACTGCCAGGCACATGTACTGTAGGTATTCGTAGAGGGTGAAGATATGCGGAAATCTGGGGGCGTTCTCCCTCGTTTCCGCTTTAGGCAAGCAAACCTCGAGCAGAATTCGGTTGGCACAGTGGGATCGCGTGGCAAATGATACCACGAAGAGACCCTTGACGTACCTCCCCGTCAGCATGCGGAAAGGCAAACACCGAGGTACATACCAGGTAGTACTACCAGGAACTCGGCGCATCCCATGTAGCGACAAACAATCCTGAAGTTGACCTTGAAGACAAGCGCAGAGGACTGAAGCTCAAGTGAAGTTGATGTGCATCTCCACAGGTACCGAGGTAGGTAGTAGGTGGGCGGTATCTGGCAGGTATCCCCTTGGCAAGTTTCGCGATGTTTGTACTCCTCAGGCACAGTACCTACCTTGTATATATGACGCAGAAATCTTACCCTTGAAGGGGCTGCTTCCCATTGCAAGCCACTCGAGAGACATGCATGACCGTTCCTGGCGCACCGAATCGTCTTGCTCTGGCGTTTCTCGCCTCTTTTTTCCCTTGCCCGCTTTTGGTCGAGCAGGTCCAAGTCTGGGCTGTCCAGCGGCCACGGCAGTGACAGCTGTAGCGACGCCAGCGCCTGTGGCCCGCTAGCAAACTGTGCTAGTGGCGCTGCGGGTGGCTCTGGCTGCTTTGCTGCAGCGCTGCTTCACCTCTGCCTCTGCCTCCCCACCTGACTTTCTTCTTCGGCTCCCCCTCCAGAAGCTCTCGCTCTCTCTCTCTCTCTCTCACACCTTACCTCCAGTCTCAACCGTCACTTTTTCTTCCTCTCTTCCTCTCTCTTCCCTCTTACATCTCCTCACCTCTACCCGCCCCGACCCTTTTCTCGCGCCCTCGCCGCCCTACGGATTTCCCCCTCAACCTCCATCTCCCGATCTCCTCTTGCGCACTTCCTTGCCCTCCGGCATCGTGTCGCGTTTCTCACTGCTCCTTCGCCCGCTTCCGCCCACTCGCCTCTTGACCCCGCCAAATCCCTGCCAACACCACACAAAAAAAAAGCGTCTGGCAACGCCCTTGACATTTCGCCAAGTTCTCACGGCCAGCCTCGCTCCCTCTCACCTTTCCGACGTCCGCGCAGCTTCCGGCTTCTCGACGTTCATCCGGTAAGTTCATTACCGCTCTTCTAGCCCTTCTTCGCGACGAGACACGGCTGTATCTGCATCGTCTGCCGCCGCGGCAGTCCCTCAGGTTGCCACCAGCGGACAGACAACGGCGTGTACGCACGTTGCGTCACAGACGGTCCTGCTATGCGCGCATCTCCATGCGCAACCTATCTCGAAGCTCAGGTGGCTTTGTATTGAGTTAAATGTAGACTGACGAATATCTGCCAGACAGTCTCGAGCTCAGCTACCCGCTCTGATACCAAACCTCCACCTCACCCAACCCATCTCTTCCGTTCCTTCCTCACCTTCCACCCCACTCAGCAGTCATGGCCGCTTCCCAAGATATCCTTTCGCCCAATGGCGGCGATATCGTGGACTCCATGGACCAGTTGAAGATGGACGAGCGACTCGGCCCCGACGGCGAGCTCGCCCCTAAGACGGACGAAGAATATGCCCAGGCTCAGCTGACCTTGCGCGCCATCGTTTCCTCCAAGGAAGCCGGTGTCATCATTGGAAAAGGCGGCAAGAACGTCGCTGACCTCCGTGATGAAACCGGCGTAAAAGCTGGCGTTAGCAAGGTTGTGCAGGGCGTTCATGACCGAGTTCTCACCATCACCGGCGGGTGCGATGCCATTTCTCGCGCCTACGCCATTGTTGCCCGAGCCCTCCTCGAAGGCGCCCCCGTCGTTGGTATGGGTGGTGTCGTCCAAAACAACGGAACTCACCGTGCGTATTGTCTACTCTCTTTCTCTTGGAAACGATTGCTAACGCTGGCGACTCCGATCAATAGCCATCAAGCTTCTCATCTCCCACAACCAAATGGGCACCATCATCGGCCGACAGGGCCTCAAGATCAAGCATATCCAGGACGTTTCCGGTGTCCGCATGGTTGCGCAGAAGGACATGCTGCCCCAGTCTACCGAGCGCATCGTCGAAGTCCAGGGCACTCCCGAAGGCATCCAACGAGCCATTTGGGAGATTTCCAAGTGCTTGGTCGATGACTGGCAGCGGGGCACCGGCACCGTGCTCTACAACCCTGTCGTCCGAACTCAGTCCTCCGGCTCTGGAAGCCTGGGCGGCTCCGGCTACGGTAACGGCGGCGGTCGAGACTACGGAAGCCCTCGCGTGATGCGCACCGGCAACGGAGCCGACTTCAGCAACGGAGGCTCGAGGCCATTCAGCCGCCGCTCTGATTCCGACGCTGCGACTCGCGGCCCTCCCACTCACGACGAGAACGGTGAAGAAATCCAGACTCAGAACATTAGCATCCCCGCCGACATGGTTGGATGCATCATTGGCCGTGGCGGCAGCAAGATTAGCGACATCCGCAAGACTTCCGGAGCTCGCATCTCCATTGCAAAGGTAAGCATCAGCGACCCGAGCTGCACTCCTCTTCATATCCACAGTCGCAACTGACACCCAATAGGCCCCCCACGACGAGACAGGCGAGCGCATGTTCACCATCATGGGTACCGCCAAGGCCAACGAGTCCGCGCTGTTCCTACTCTATGAAAACCTTGAGGCTGAGAAGATGCGTCGCAGTCAGATGCAAGACCAGGAGTAAACCAAGGACTTTCTAATAATGAGCACGCTGGCTGTTGCTTCATGTTTCTCGTACCACTTGTGAATGAGCTGTGTTTGGGCTGGATTTGGCGGATAAGGGCGTCCAGATCTGGTTTGCCGCAAGGCTCCTCTTTCCCCCGCTGGAACAGGGACAGGATTTTCGATGATTGCAGTTCATCGCCAAAAGCATCCAACGCAGCCACCGTCTGTTTTGTTTGTTTATCTTTTCCCCATTTTATTGTATTTTTTCTTCTCTTTTCCTTTTCTACTTTCTCCCTCCTTATCTCCAGTTATGCTTTCTCACGTGTCATTTCTACCTCCACTGGGCCGCCATCAAACCGATTCTATCTCTACTGCGCGGGTCGACTCTCGCATCGATCATGAGGCTACTGCTGCTCTCTACAGTAGCTCAGCCTCATGGGGAAATGATGGTCCCCCGAGCAGGGCTCTTTCAATGTCTGCAAGCACCAGGCAAGGACTCATCGAATATTTCTTACCTCGACCTTCGACTCTCACGCCTCTGTTTGCCTTCATCACCCGCGACGCCTTGTGACCGCGCAGGCTTGACATACATCCACCAATTCTCAACTCACGCCTGGGATCATGGCATCGATACAAGCGCATCGAAGTGCGCTGCCTGAGATGGCCAGTGTCCCTTACGGGCACGAGTCGTCCAAAGCACGGCTTCGCTGCTCGGCTGTCACACTATCACATTCACTCTCTCCTCGACTCTCGCTCCGCGATCCCTTATGCCATCCTTACTCCGCAAACTCGAAACCAAGAATACTATTACGCAAGCAACAAAAAAACACACCATCCTCTTACTCTACCACTCGCTGCGCGACGACCGACATGTGAACCAACATTCACGTACACATCATCTCCCACCCGTGCCCTCTTATCCTCGTCGTTGTTCTCCTTGACAGGGGATGACGACTCTCTTTTCTCTTTTCTCAAGCAGGAATCAGGCAATACCCCGTGGCATGCACGACAGGCATGCTATGCGCATGAAACGGATCTGGGATTGGGGTTGTCTAGATAATAGTGCATCTAGTCAGTCGTTGTGCAAGAGACTGAAATATATTTGGACGCAAGCTGGCTTGACTGTGACTTGGTTCCCCTAAATAGCTGCCGAGTAAGTCATGTCGTATTGCTTGATGTTGCCGGCCAGGAATGAAGCCATCCAATATGCTTAGTACATCCAAAATGATTATCATCATGGATAGCCTCCAGATTTAGGCGTTGCCGGCAGTAAGCCTCCCAAGAATGCGTCTAACCCAGATTGGAAAGTGTGCATCCGGCAGGCGGCGGCAGGCACCCCCACCAGCCTCAGGGTCCCTCCTTCCCCAGACGTCAAGAGCGTGCCGTGGCTGCGAGATGAAGCCAACTTGTCAACTTTTCGGTCTCTACAACTCTGTCTACTGAACCCTCGCACTCATATATATCCGGCACAATTGGCGCCGTCGCTCCCTTTTCTTCCCTCGTTTGGCTGTCCCTTTTGCCTGTTTGATCCTCCCTTTTGCTTTGCTCTTCATCTTCTCCGCGCGGACTCGTCTACCATCCACTGTCCTTAGTACTCCCGGCAGTAACGCATCAACGAAACGATTTCGCAAGCGCATCTCTGTGCTGCGCGCATCGACAACGCGCTTCTCCGTCTCTGCTTGAACCATGGCGCGCTCAAAGCAGCCGGCCGTTAAGCGCGAGTCGTCTTCCGAGTTCTTCAACAAGCAGTCTGCCGCATGGGAGGATGCCAATGGAAAGGAGATGAAGGCGACGAATGGGCACGCGGCTGCTGCGTCCAAGTCGGCGCAAGAGTCGGGCAAGGGCGAGGCGGGCTTGGTTCAGCTTGTAACTGCTGTCGCGGGCATCTACGCTTCCTTGTAGGTTTTTTTGCCTACCAGTCCCTCTATCTGGATCGCTTTGAGCTAACTTGTGCGCGCGCGACACCAAAAGCTTGACCTGGGCGTATCTCCAGGAGAAGCTGACGACCAAGGCTTACGGCCCGGCCGACGCACCAGAGGTGTGGCATTTCCCCGTCTTCCTCAACACCATCCAGTCGCTCTTTGCCGCCGCGGTTGGCTTTGTCTATCTCCTCGTCTCGACGCCGAAAGGCGCATCGGTGCCGCCCATTTTCCCGTCGCGCAGCATCCTCGGCCCGCTCGCGCTCGTCGCCATCACCAACAGTCTGGCCAGTCCCTTTGGCTATGCCAGTCTCGCGCACATCGACTACATCACCTTTCTGCTTGCCAAGAGCTGCAAGCTCCTCCCCGTCATGTTCCTGCACATTACCATCTTCCGGAAGCGCTACCCCCTCTACAAGTACCTCGTCGTTGCCGCCGTCACCACGGGCGTTGCCGTCTTCACCCTTCACTCGGGCCGCAAGCATAAGAAGTCGGCCCGGTCAGACGAGGCAAACGTCTCCTGGGGCTTGCTGCTGCTGGGCATCAATCTCCTCTTTGACGGCCTCACCAACAGCACGCAGGACTACATCTTCCAGACGTTTCGCCCTTTCAGCGGGCCGCAGATGATGTGCGCCAACAACATGATGAGCACCGTTGTGACGTCCCTGTACCTCATCGGTAGCCCTGCGCTCGTGTCTACGGGAATTGGCGAGTGGCTCGGGATGGACGTTGCTGGCAGCGCTGGCGAACTGAACGCGGCCCTCGAGTTTGTGACCAAGTATCCTGCCGTGTGGAAGGACGTCTTGGGCTTTGCAGCTTGTGGTGCACTTGGTCAAGTCTTTATTTGTACGTCTGCTCAAACTAACTTTATACCCTTCCTCCTCCTCTCAATAGCCCTTCAAATGCTAACCCTACATTCACTTAGTCTATACTCTGTCCACCTTTTCATCCGTCCTGCTCGTCACCGTCACCGTGACGCGCAAAATGTTCACCATGATCCTCTCCGTCGTCGCCTTTGGCCATCGCCTCACGCAGATGCAGTGGCTCGGCGTCGGCCTCGTGTTTGGCGGCATTGGCGTCGAGGCGGCCATTGCCAGGAAGGAGAAGATGGATAAGGAGGCTGCCAAGGCGAAGAAGTCTTCTTGATGAATAACCCGCGCAATAGAAGAGAGAGACAAAATTTACAAGGATCGTGATAGAATTCAGACTTCAAGATGTACATATTTTCCGGAGGGTTGGCCACACGTACATATATATATTGTCCTTGACTGTTTTTGGATATCTTTTACTACTCCCGGTTTCTTTTCCTTCCCTGCGTACAACATGGCGTTTCGCTGGGGATTTACAGAATAGCCCTGGTATATGGGAAGCGGGCTTTCATACAAAATAGAACATCAAGTATTCTGAACTTTTCGTGGGGACGGAAGAACGGACCCCAAAGGAACGACGTGGCCAGTAGTAGGGGCGACGTATGTCTGATGTAGTAATTCGATTTGGTGTATTTTCTTTTTTCGTCTTCTTCTCCTCCCCTATTCTACCTATCCTTATATTTTGCCTCCCTTGCTACCGTGGTATCTCTCTCTCCCTTCATCTCTGTCATCGGTAAGGGACTTGCATGGCCCATCCTTCTCCCCCCTCTCAATGCTCTCCAATGAAGACCTGCTTCTTCCAAGCGTCCACCGTCTTTGAGGAGGTTATTCCACCTCCTCTTTAATTTCCTGTGCGTATGCCAAATGCCGGAGGGTTGCAAAAATACAAAACAAAAGGGAAGTAATAAAATGCCGACAAAACGAGATGGAAACCAATGTACTCCCCTCCCCCACCACGTACCCAAGTTTTGCTGTTATCCAACAGCCTGTCCTTTGGAGATAAGAAAAAAGCGAGCGGAAGATATAAACACAAGAGAAAACATAGGTAAAGACAAATATGATAAGTACATGGGGGAAATAGAACAATTTTTTGGACGTATGTGCAAGAGGAAATGATGCTTGCTCTTTCCCTTTCTCCTCCGTTCCCATGAGGATCATGAGCCAACCACGACCAGCTTGAGGGATGTCTTGTAAGCTGTTCAGTCGGGTAGCAGCGGAATCGAGAGGGTAAAGCGACGACACGCGGAGGGGGGCAAAGTCAGGGTAGAATCACGAATGCTCCCGCTTCCTCAACGTGTGTGCTGATCAAATAGCTCTGTTGTACACGGTTGAACTCCTGAAAATGCGATAGAAATGGCACAGAGGCTGGGGTACAGCCATAGTCGGGATCCAATTAGAGACCATCCTTCAGCCGAAGACGCAGGCTTCGCCATTCTCCTTTTTAAGACGATGTGCTTTGTATATAGATGAATCGTGAGTGGTATGATGCTAGAAAATGTCGTAAAAGCATGGTCAAGGCCGATTATAAGATGTCATCAATGGACCGAATAATCGATGCTTCGCCCTTGGCAGGTGGGCTGCGCGGATCCGCTTGCGTTGGCCTACCGAAGGAGAAAAAGGAGTCCCGGCTGAAAGCCGTCTGCCTTGGGGAGAAGAGATTTTGCGGAAGCTCCTGTCGCTCGATGAATCTCATTCCAGCAATTGACGGGAAGCTCCCCAGGGAGCTGTTGGCCATCTCTTGGTCCCTGGGTGACATGAGGACATCATCGTCCGGGAAAATCGCCGAGAAGTGAACAGCTTTCTCGTTGGAAGTTTGCATGGGAAATGAAGACGAATAGTCCCGAGCACCCAGGGTCGAATAAGAGGCAGTCGGCTTCAGTCTGGGACCGCCCAGGGGAGCCAAGCTTGGCTTGGACCGTCCTTGCGCTGACTTTGGTCTCAAGGGGGGAGCCTGGAGCTTGAAAGGCGAAGGAGACGGCGGCGGAACAAGGTCCGTCCTTGATTGTCGAGGGCTTGGTTCTGGCTCATTGATAGAAGGCTCCATCTGCTTCGCTTTCTTTTGTTCCGGCTCCATGCGCTCCGCCTGAGGCCTCTCGAAGCTGTCTCTCCACGAAAATGTCAAGGGCGCCGAAGCAGGTCCCGGGGAAATGGTCTGGAGGTCATTCGAGTTGCTCGGATGGAGAGTCAGAGGAGTCGTGCTCTCGCTTCCCTGCCTACCCTTGCCGTTTTCTGCTGGGAGGGGCGCAGTGTGCGGCTCCTTGGAAGGCATCTCAATTGCGTCAGCGGACAGGGTCAATCTGTGCTTGGACGGACTCCTTCCAGTGCGAGGTCGATAGGGCCCAGAGCCTGGCGAGGAGCGCTTCTTCTTGGCAAGCTCCTTTTGGAAGTCTTGCAGCGAGTACATGAGCTTCATGTTGGGGCTGATCCAGCGACTCTTGGCCTGTGCTGCGTAGTACGCATCGTTGACGCTGAAATGGGGGTTTAACCAGAGGCCGTAGGCAATGATGAGACTCGCCGAACGGCTAGCTCCCTGCTGGCAGTGGACGAGCACCTTCTTGCCTTCCTTGGTGCGGTTCTCAATGGTCTCGCAGAGGTGCATGAGATCGGGCGCGATGTCGGTATTGTGATCCCATGGAATGTGGATGTACTCTGGTGTGCTAAGAGGATTGGCCTTTGGCGTCGTGGGCGTCTGCATGTCCGTGTCCATCGGGCTGCTGCCGTCAGAAGGCTGGAACTCCCATGCGGTAGCAAAGCTGGAGTTTGACACTGCCGTATCCGGAATAGGGCTTAAATTGGATGAGATTCCTCTGCCGCGAGCGGAAGGCCCGTGCAGTGAAGGCTTCGCCTGCTCTTGTTTAACCTCTTCTCGCTTGGCCTCGAAGGGATTCCGAACTTCGTGGGCAACGTTGATGACTACATCAAAGCGAGAGGCTTCTTCGGCCGTGGGTTCCAGATACAAATAGACATTATCGCCGTAAATGGCAATGGGACCATCAGGGTACCCAGGCGTTTTCTGGTCTTCATTATTCTCGTTCTCCCGAAAAGGCTCGTCAAAGTCGTTTCGAGACGCAAGCTGGGTCTTGATGGGAGTGTCCTCTTCCGTGATGGCAGCATCAAATGTCAAGTTCATGCTGGACTTCATGGGTCGCAAGAACTCCGACAGCCCTGACTCATTGCGCTCCAGGACCTTTGGAAAGGTCATTCCCCCAGCAGGTCCAAATGTGGATGTCTTCAAGGAGGAGGAGGGGAAAGACGGTGACGAGGTGGAATGCTTGAGCGCGCGGCGCTGCAGGATGGGAGGCATGCCTGGCGATGCCGGCACTTCCAACGACGTCTGCTTAATCAAATCTGAAGCATTGGTCTTGAGGCTGAGAAGACTGGGCTTTCTCTTCATGGCGGGAATGGAGGGCTTGATGAAGGAGGGCGAGCAAGGTTCCGATACCATGGACTTGGCCGAGGCTGCTACTGTCGGTGGCTGGATGGATAGACCCTTCATGTTTCTCGGCTTCCTCGGAGCGGGAGACGTCATGGGACGCTCCAATGCGCTCGCCTCGGAAATGCTGAGCAGTGAAACTGGGTTGGAAGGGCCACTGAAGCTTGCAGAGTGAAAGTTACCAAGCGGGAGCAGGTTGAGCGGAGAATCCGGTGACGAGGATGGCGACGGATCCGAGAGGGGTGAAGAGTCTGTGGTAGACAGCGTAGTCGTTGGGGAAGAGTCGTCGGATTCTGATGTCTGAGTCGAAGTACTGTCGCGATGCTGCTTATGGCTCTGGTCTGGAGCAAGACAGGCCTGGAGGCTCGGCTGCTGAGAGGTTTTGGGCGCCACCTCGAGAAACTTGGAGCCGACGACGGTAATTGTGTCGCGATCTACCATGGTCTCGGATTCTAGATCAAAGACAGACATGAAGGTCGGTATCTGGTCTTCGTATATCTGGCGCGCGGCGGCTGCGGGCATGGTTCCGAACAAAATTGCCCGTTTGCTTGTTTCGAAGACTCGGGTCTCTCGCGCGCATGAACCCCCAATGCTTGACACGTGAGTTATTGCGTGCTTGTGCCGACTAAACCAAGAGCTGAAATATTAGAGTGAAGCGGCTCGTTCGAAAGTTATGCCGCTTGGAAGAAAGAGAAAGAAGCGTCAAAAGATGGACAAGAGAGCGAGCGTCGAATGAATGGTTTCGAATGAAGGGAGTGTCGAACTGCGGAGAACCGAAAATGAAAATAGAAATCAAGAACGTAGCCAATGGACAGCACAGCTGAATCCGGGTGTTGACAGTTCGCGATACAAGAAAGGAAGTAGGCGACCAAGCGGTCGGGATTGTGGCCCGAGAGGCGTCGTATCAGACGGACGCAAGCAGCTGGAGGCGCGGCACTGGGCGTTTTGCGGCGGGTTTGAGCGGGCCAGAATCCGACACGAGAGGAGCAAGAAAGTAGAAGGCGAAGGCGAGGAAACGAAGAGCAGAAACGGCCTCGGGTGGTCGACGGACAGGACAATGAGGCGTGCGAGGGTCCAAATCGAGGCGAGTCGAGAAAGGGAGCTGCAAGGAATGGCACCAAAAAGTCGAGGTGAAACAAGAACGGCGCCTAATTAGCGGAACGGCCACATGCAGGTGGGAGGGACGGGATAGCCGCTGGAGCAGGAAAGAAGACCAAGGGCGAAGGGCGCAATGCGAAATGCGAAGGAAGAGAAGAAGGCGAAGGACAAGGCGAGGGAGAAGGACAGGGACAACAAGGCAGCGCCAGAGGGTGCAGATGCCGGATCCTGCGCGAGGGCGAGCGGGAAGGGGGAGAGGCTGCGGATGTTGCGAGGAAGGGAAGAAAGAGAAGAGAAGAGAAAGAGTTGGAGGACGAGAGAGCGAGTCCAGAATTTGGCGTTGGCGTGACGGTGTTTGAGAGGCTCGCCAGCGAACAAACGGCGGCTGGGGGGGCAGCCTCCCAGGTCACTAGCAGCTGGAGCAGTGCCTAGCACCCGGTAGCGGTACAGGTACCTGAGCTGGAAGGGGGGCAGCTGCAGTGAGCCAGGCGGGCGAAGCAGTTGAGCGCTTACCTGTGCCTGTATGCCCGTAACGGTACTTCGCACCCGGTGCGAGGGGTGTCTGCTATCGGCGCTACGGGGCCACAGGTAGCGGTGACCTTGACCGGCATCTAGAGCAGGGCTCCCGGCCGCTCAGCCGCCACGGCAACGGCGGCGTCAGACCAAGTACAGGCTACCTATGACCCGTTCATGGAGCTACCACGAATACCTGCGAGAACAGAGGGTAAGGCACGCTGAAAGTTACTCCGAGTCTTTGGTGATGCTGGCTACCTTACCCATGCATGGGTCAGCTTTTTTTCTTTTTTCTTTTTCTTGTCCTTTGCTCGTTTCTCTCGCCCTCCACAGCGTGTCTGGCAATCAATTACTGCTGCCTTTTGCCTGGCACTGGAGTCAATGGAAGTGCTAAAAGTAGACACGCGCTACCAACTGGAACCTGCTTAGGCGCAACATGCATGCCCTTCGAATGCGGTGCCTGTGCCTGTACCTGTACCTGTACCTGTACCTGTACCTGTGCCTTGCCGGTCGCCCCTCCGTCTGCGCACCGCATCCGCCTCTTCGCGCAGCCGCCCGACGGCCTACATACAACTACAGGTACAGTAGGGAAGCATTCAGCAGCGGAGAGAAGATTGGCAAAACTGAAGCTGCTCAACATCTCGCGGCGCATACAATACGTCTCCAGTACCACCGCCGCCAGCATGACCTGCTTGCGCGCTGCACGGCGCCGCTCCTCGTCCAACCAAGTCCGTCCAGCGTTTCCCTGCAGCGTCCCTGGAGTCCCTGTACATGCTCGTAACGCGTAGGGGTCGAACCCCACCTCCTCGTTTCGAGTGGTTGAGCGGAGGACAGGGATTGCGTGCGAAACAGCGCCTAGGCTAAATATAGCCCTGCCCAGCCCGCCAGGCGCCAACGGCCGGCCAATCACAGGCCGAGCGCCCAAATTGTCGTGCAGCGCGACTTCTTATTTTTGGCCCTTCTGGGTGGGGCCCCGTCGAGTCTGTCCGCAGCTGCTGCAGGCCAGAAATTTTCAGAAGAAGGCGCCTCTGTTCGAGCTCTTTCCGGTTGCTTGCACTGCACTGCGCTAGGTACATGTACCCTCACTCTTTGTTCTCTCTCTCTCTTGCTTGTTGCTTTTTCGTCCCTCAAGCTACCCTTCTTTTTTTTATATATCGGGGTTCCTCTTGACTTGATCTCTTGGCCTCTCTTCCTGCGCTCTGTTGGCCTGGCTGTTTCGGATCTCCGGACCCTCCCCTCCGCCTTCTGGCCCCGTAGCCACCAAGCTCCGTAACGCTGCCTCCCGGAGAACGGGGACGGTGACTCCGTATGGCAAACGGCTGCGGGCACGGAGGGCCAATAGTCTCAGCAAGTGCAACCAGAGGGCAGCTGAAGTGGCAAGAACATCATGTCATGCTTTTCGTCCGTCTGGCAACGTACCCGATAATGACCTCATCTCGAGACCATCACAGTCAAAGCTCTCGAGGTTGTTCAAGGGTTCAAGGGGGTACCATGTGGTTGTGATATGATCAGCCAATTCCACGCGTTTCATGCAAATCTGCTCACATCAAAAAGTGCGGTTCAAGCATGGAGTCCGTTTATACGCACTAATCTGATCTTGGCGTATGGGAGGATCTCGTCCAGGGCACGCATCGAGATCACAGCCAAGCCCTCTATCTTATCCAGGCTTCTATTTTGTACAAGCTGCTATTACTGTATGTATTAGATATTCACTGACAGCACCGTACAGGCGTAGGACTGCCCAGCATTACAAAGGTAGTCTTACTTGTCAGTATAACTCCGTACTCCGTCGCACAAATTCTTCTGTGTCATCATGATTGGCTCAGTTTCGAGATCCAACGTCTTTTCGTCCCTCCGTCCCTCACTCAACACCCAAACCAAGCCATTACACGAACTTAGTAAAAGCCACGCGCTGACGAACCAATTCCCCATTGCCTATAAATAGACAATATAGCTACATACGTACTCGTATGCCGTCTGTGTCAGTCAGTCTGTTTGAGTCAGTCAGTATCCATCGAGTCTCGATTAGATCTCACATAACCGCCCGTTCGGGACCATGCCACCACCACAGATCACCGCCGTGGCCGTGTGGTATGTAATCCAGTCTACTGTAGGTGCATGTAAGTGGTCAGCAGAGTTGGAAATAGCTTGCCATGTCGCCATGACTTGGTTGCTTCCCGTCTTCCGCCTTGCTTGCAGCAACACCGTTCAGTAAGAACGCAGCTGGGTATGAAGTGGACAAGTGGAAGGCACTGCTAATACACATATCCTGTCCGTTGGAATTGGACGGCAAGGTGGGATTGGAGTACAGGTAGATTGGCTCCTATTCTCTCCACACCAACCACCACTGTAGCATTCCATGACCAAAAGGCAAACAGTCCTGCCACATGAACCCATTGGACACCACAAAGGGCCTGAGCATCGAATCAGTAATCGGTTGTCTTTGAGCAAAAGCGCCGGGGCAGGGCCAACAAAGGGCTGGTGCACCATGCACCAAAAGGGCTCATCGCAATTTCATTCCGCTGATCTGCCCGTCAAATTAGCATCTTGCTAGCTGTAACACGAACCTGCAGATTATTAGACGGCAAGAATGTTCAAGGATACTACTAGCAGTCTGATCTTGTCCTGCTCGCACTGTCAGGACATACTGTAGTGCAAGGCGAGGCGTTGGGACTGTGGCCATTGAAAGTGCTACAGTAGACTGCGCACTTACAAGCTGCTCGCCGTTCTCGAGTGGTTTGCCATCGTCTCCGGCGAGCATCAGAAACAACGTGGACGAGAGGGACCTGAGACGCATTTGGTTATAGAATGCAGCCCAATTCCAGGGTGCGAATAAGCTACCGAGCTACCAACCTACGAAACGCAATCCAAGGGGATGAAACGTGGCTCCCCCCGGCGAGCATTTTGAAACAACGCCGTCGCGATTTGATGCGGTATCCTGACCAAGCTCTAGGTGAGAGAAGAAGATGGTGACGAGGCTGCCTGAATGTGACTGCTGGTAGCACGAAGCGGCTTATATCGGATATTGTCTGACTACGATACCAACATAGTCTGATTTGTGTAGGGATACGTTCGATGAGTTGGGCAACGTTAATTTTCGAAGCATAGGGTGCTTCGCCTCTTTGACACTTCCTTCGCGTAAATGCGTCAATTGTGGCTTTGACATCATGCGTACTGCGTACCAAGGTAAATGGGCCAAACGCACCTCTGCCTGGGAGAACTGGAAGCAAGAAATTGAACAGCAAGAGAGAGCAAAGCAAAAGGACAGGCTGTCGGCGGCCAAGAAAGGAATCTCTGCAGCAGGTCGGTCTCGACAAACGTGAAACACGAAGCAATTGATGCCGATGACCTGCAAACGGTACCAAGAACCAAGATCCAGGGTAAGACGATGGAACTACGTACCAGCAACGTGTCGGAGAATTCAGCATGAGAGAGTTGGAGAAGCTTCTTTGCCATCGTGCATTGGTTAGCATCCGAATAAAGCGCATGACATAGGGATCTCCGGCCATAGTATGCAGCGCAAGACGCTAGAACATCATCAAGCATCGCTTAACAAGATGCAAAGAGGTCATGAAACAAGAGCCCTGTTCGTCTCCTCGAGTGTGACGTTCGTTCAGCGCCGCGGGTTGTCGACCATTATCTGAGGGTGTGTTTCAGAGTTTCTCCAGCATCTACCTGGAAGAGATGGGGATTAGAGACATCATTATCGTCTTGAAGAACCAGACACGGGAGGGAGAAGACGAAAAGGAAACGAAGAGTATTGACAGTGTAACAACCAGGCAGGCGTGACGCCATGTGCGCTCGGTTAAAGGTCTCCGCAAGGGGCCCCGACATGCCGCCCCCGTGTAAGTTCGAGAAGATTCAACAAGAGAAATTTACCCCTGACGACTGATACACAAAAATGGCTAAAAGCTCCTACAGTAGGCCGTCGACTTGATGCGCTCCATCCTGTGGTTGTAGACGACCATGAAGTAGAGCAGTAGAGCGTTCATGTGGTGTCTGTGAGTGTTGATTTGAAGTCTTACCCACCTTGTGCTCTGACCGAGAACCGCTCACCGGTCAGAAGCCCCTGAGGTGGACGAGCTGCCTCACAAGATGAAGCAAAAGCAAACAAACTCCAAATTCGTTTAGTAGTACGTACTCCACATTCAGACACCTCGGTTGGCAGCTTGTCTGGCTGGCAGCAGAGCCAACGTCGCAGAAGCTTGTCCGAAGGAGACGCCCATCATCCGCCTCTAGTGGGATGTCGGCTGCACGAGTACTTGGTTGCAGTTGAACGGATACTATTGCACCCCAAGGTATGTGTTACAGATAAGGTAGAGCGCGCGCACAGGCGATCGGATCGTTCCAGATTGGCATCGAGGAAAAAGCAACTCTGCATGGAAATCTGGGGGCGACGAATCTCTGCTTGCTTTTCTTTTCTTTTTCCCCCCTCGTCTTACTCTTACATACCTTGCTCCAGCAGAGCGCGGCGAAGAACACACAAGTTGGGCAAAGTCTCCTTGCTTGACCAAATTTGCCAATCTCACCTCACTCGATTGAGGACAACGGCCAGCTTGGCGCTTTGCAATCACCAAGATGAGTTGGCCGCTCCCTAAAGGTATGTGCATGATATCCGGAGAGGCATCCTCAACTACATACCCTCCTAGTATTACTCCGCGGTGCAAATGAGAAATCTACGAGAACAGGATAGTTCAACTGAGAACCCTCGTTAGGCCTGATACGCAAACACCGGCTGATGGCCCTTGCTGTCCCGTCTTCGGGATGAAGCCCCTTTCGGTGTCTTATTTCCCATGTACATGGAGGTTTTGGTAGTCCAGTCTGTTGATGTACACATCGATCACCTACAACCACCAAAACCCAGGGCTTCCTCGTAAGTGACCTGAAAACTTTCTGATACTCTTGAGATTTCAATATCCCCCAAGGCGGCATAGCGCCATTTCCGCCGGGGGACCGATCCACCGCAATCAATGGCCCCCCCATGGCATCAATCTTGTCGTCGTGACGTTTCAAGCGGCTCGGTTATGGGTGCCCGCTTAAGTTGCAGTGGACCTCGACACAGTTCTTGTGGTTCTCCCTCTGGTTCAGTTCCGGAGTGACATCTGCGATGTTACTGTGAAGAATCTTCGGATGTGGCAGTCACATGCGGATGGAGAGAAGGTAACAAAGGTGCAAGGGAGAAATAGGCGCAAGGTAGGGCGAGAGACTATTGAAGACATCGCTGCCCGGCTGTTGAGAGAACAGAGAGAGACACGACTTGGACGAGTGCAGGGCAGAATCGGGGCTCTCGCAAGCGTCGTCTTTCCGTCGAGAGTTGTCCCTGTACGGGTAATACGAAGCATGTACATACGGAGCGAACTCATGTCAATCCAGGCTCTCTGCCTCGTTATGTATTATTTGATCGTATAAGCGAGTTTCTATGAGGCCTTTCAAAACGTGGTGGTGCGGCGCAATTCCAGCCCAGTTCCCTGCCCGGCATCGAAAAAGAGGGCGCTAACCGTTGGGAACCACTGACCACACAATCCCATCCAATCCCATGTCATCCCGGGTCTTCGATTGATTCGCGAACCGCCCGTCGTTCCGAACAGACGCAAGCTCTTTACCTTGCCTTGCCTTGCCTTGCCTCGCCTTGCCGCGCCTTGGGAGGGAGGAGCACCTACAGGTGTGGGAAGCGGGAATGGAGACAAAAGAGGGCTATCTAGCCGGCGGGAAGAGACGGGCAGCGCTGTCGAACTGCACGGCACCAGTCGAATCTCACATTCTGTGTGGCCTGCTGCTCCCATGATCACCGCCGTGGAACCAGATTTGCTGCCTTCCGGGCTCCATCTTGGTGCATGTGTCCCGTTATTCTAAGAGGTTGGGACGCAACGGACATGCATGGCACTTGGCCTGGCCAGCCAGCAGCGCAGCAGAGGCCCCACGACGGCGAGCGGGCGGCCGAATCATCCAGGCTGGATTTTGATATGTATACTAATACCATGTACAAGTTGATTCCTTACGTTTGTGATGCGCCATGCGCCCTGTATGGCTAGAGGGAGGTTGTTGAAAGAGGTGGCATCATTAGGTATCACTGCCTGGCATAAGTCAAGTCGAGGCTGCAAGAGAAGCTTCAGCCGTCTGCGTCTTGTTCACGAGCAGATGAATAGGTAGGTAGGTAGGTATCGGATAGGATACTTTGTACATACACGCATGCCCATCTCCAAGGCTCCCGTCGATTAGTTCGGTTCCCGCTTCTTCTGCGTCTTGTCATGTCATGATGCCTGCAAGCAGTTCTTGTGAATGGTATTACCATTACGCCCTGGATTAGCACTGCTGTTAGTGGTTGCGGCATATGGCGCCTGTTATGCTACCAACATGGACGAACCCACATCGCCAGCATCCGCACCAGGGCAGGGCAGGCCATGCCATGCCAGGCTTCTTCCGCCCCATGGAAGCCCATTTGCAGTCCTTCAATGTCCACTATTTCCTTCTGCCCTCTCGTGCCAGGGGGAAGAGCAATGCTTGTCTAGCCCACTTCATGCTGCAAGTCGTTGAGTGTCCAGGGCCGCTATTACTGTGCAGTTCCTACCAAGAGGACCCCCCCCTTCGCGTTCCCCTCCCTTCAGAGGTCGCTCACCGTGATTCCTGCTCTTCTCTACTATTTCCACTCTCTCATTCTGCTGCCGGCCGTGCTCCTGAGTGCGCTTCTTCCGTGTACGTGACTTCCCGTACTTCAATCTGCCCAGCTCAGGACATCCAAACGCGTCGACTTCGGCTTGCAGCGGGTAGCCGGCGGGTCTTTTGATATCCATCCCCCTTGAGGCGGCGACATCGACTCTCTGCGCTCAGCTCGCTTGTCTGCTTTTTTCTCCTCCTGCCTGTCTCGCGATTGCGACGGACCCCTGCACGGCTGCCATGCTATGAAAGCAAGGGGCGCCTATTTCCACGTCTCCAGCACACACCTTACTGTGCAGCCAGACTCGACCGCCAGAGGGTGCGAGCACTGGTAATTGTCGCGGCCGTCAAATTTGCTCCATGCAACGGACGGCTCCGGGCCACCTGAGAAGCACCAGCAGAGACTGTTGTTTGTACTCGTACGTTGCCTGCAGCGGTCATCAAGCTTTAGATGCTGCACTGCACGCCCGCCGCCGCTCATCAACGCCGCAGCCCCGACGGCGGCCGACCTGACCCTGCCCTGACTGAATACGGGCCATCAATTTTCCCCAATCTTGCTTTTTATTTGCTTTTTCCCATCGCCTTGCTTTTCCCCCTTCGCTGTGGCTGATGAGCGACGCGAAGTCCCAGTGGTCCATGTTCTTGTACTCGCTGCTCGCACCACCCAACGCTGCGCTGCCCAGTACCGGTACCTGAGCCAGGCAAGATGACGGAGACTGCTAGTTTCGCTGCGGCTCGTTCCACAGCCGCCAGCCTCCCAGGCAAAACGCTCGCAGGTGCAGCGCCTCCCTCCATCACCGGCCCCTCGTCGAACCTGCACTCGCATCGCCAGAGCCACAATTCCTCCAAGCTGCCGTCCTTTCGCTTTGCCGACATCAAGAACGCCCCGAACGCTGCCGCGCAACCGTCGTCTTCGTCCTCGTCCTCCAGGCAGCCCCAGCACCAGCACCAGTCGCTGCCGCTCTCCCCCCGACGCCTCGCGCCCCCTGCGGCCTCGATCGATTCGCATCTCGACCGGCGAGAGTCCAGGACGCGACCCGACTCCCTCAACAAGATCCTCGCCTCCTCTGCCACCGCGCGCAACCGCCAGTCGCTGCCCGCGCCCGAGAAGCCAGCCTCGCCGCCGCGCCCCAGTCTGCGCCCTCGAGCCTCGTACCAGACGTCAGTCAAGGCCATCGTCGAGCAGGAACGGAGAGTCAGGCGCCCCGTATCCTTCCCCGACGGCCTCGCCGACGAAGCTGCGCAGGCCAAGCTCTCTAGCCTCGCGCGCACCTCGTCGCTCAAGCAGAGCACCCGCCGGCTGCCGGCATCTCGCACAACATCAAACGCCAACGGCAGAGTGACGCCCGACGGCCCGCGAACGTCACTCAGCACTCGCCAGCCCGCCATCGAAGACGCCGTATCGCCGACCACACGAGTTGCCGCCGACCCTAAGCCGCTCGGTCTGAGGTTGCGGGCTCGGAACCTGCCAGACTCGCCAGCCTCCAAGCAGCCGTCCTTGGCGGGCCCTTCAGATGAAAACCAGGACCAGCCGCTGCAGCGCCCACCTGTTTCCTATAAGCCGTCGGTGAACGGCGCAGCCACTGCAGGCCAGAGCACGGCTTCGACGACCACCTCTCGCGTTCCGCCCTCTCGGGCCTCCCGATCCTCCGGCTCTCGCCACAGCTCCGTCGACGAAATGAATTACAGCTCTCGCTCCTCCTATGACGAAGATCGCTATGTCGACTCGACTGACGATCACACTCTCCGCGCCTCGGATGGCGATTTCTTCGACCAGCGAAGTCCTCCGACGTCCAGACACGGCACAAACGGTGACGACACGGGCGATGTATTCATGAAAATTGCGTCTGAGGAGGCAGCGCGCCATTCAGCAGCCGACAATGCCAACGACCCAAACTCTTCTTCGGTAAGTGAAGGAAACAACCAAAAAAACAAAGAAACAAATGAAGCCCCAGGAATAAGCGAAACCAAATTGCGATCCTTTCTGGCCATTTGAATGTCTAACTCGGTCTGCAGCAGTTCAGAGTCAATCGCACCAGCAGTCGGCGCCCGCTTTCCCAAAATGTCTCCTCTTATTACCCGATGTCTCCTCCCTCTTCAATCAACCGCAGGCTCTCGGACCAGCAGGATCGAGAGCGTAGCCGCTCAGTTCGATACGAAGATGAACTGACGAGCGAGATCGCGCGAAGCAGCGCCTACCGCAGCCAGCTCAGAGACAAGGCCATATCCTCTCGCGCCGCCGAAGACACGCCTTCAAGATCCACCAGCTCGGGATTACGGCCTTCGCCCATGACGCCCCGGTCCACAGGCCTCCATGACCAGGCCGTAGACAGCGTTCTGTACGGCCGAAGAAAGTCAACCGTGGTTGACGCCCCGGCTTCTAGCTCGGCACGCTCATCGGCGCACAAGGCGACTGTACTCGTTCAGAACCACACCAAGGCTTACAACCCATCGCCTCTGAATCGGTCATTTGAGATGCAAGAGGAGGACGATGGCGCCGACGCTGGCAATCTGGCGGAAGGAACCGAGTCGACTACGTCCACTAATGCGCCGTCCACTGTTTGGGACGAACTGGACGAGCTGAAATCGAGAATCCACCGCCTGGAGCTGACAGGAAAGCTGCCGCCCACCTCGGCTGCCGCAGTGATCAAAGCCTCGGAAGAGAGGCCGCCGACGGCGACGACGACCGTCACGACCATGTCGCTTTCCCCCCGGAAATCGGCGGCCGGACAGCAGACAGATGCTGGTAGCAGCACCACGTCGTCACAGCGAGAGGCACACACGAACCTGCACTCGGCTCTCAGCAAGATAAAGCAGATACTCAGCCCGGAGGTCTATCGCGCGCTCGAGACCGCGGCGAACGATGCCCTTGCGCTGTCATCCATGATGGGTGAGCCTGGCCAACCTGGTCCTATATCAGGCTCCGCCAGCGTTGTCGGAGGTGGTGGTTCCGGCATTACAGATCGTCAGCTCCGCCGGAGAACAGACAGTGTCTGCCGCAGCTTGACGGAGCTTTGCATCGCCCTTGGCGAGGGCGGCACCTCTCGCCCCACGACGGGTATCCCGCAGGTTGTGACCACGCAGCTCAGCCCGAACCCGAACTCCCACTCCCAGCTGGAACCCCCGCGAACCCCGACCATGCTCAACACCAAAACTTACTCGGTTTCCCGCCGCTCGAGTGTCGTGCCTGAGCAGGCCACGCAAGTCATCAGCAGTCCCAGAGCCACATCCAAGTATGAGGAGCGAAGGAACATGATCTTGAGCGGGAGCAACATTCTGACTAGTCCCCGGGCCTCGGCCTCCACTCCAACCACTCCCAACGAGTCCATATCCCGCAGAGCGTCGCTTATTGTGTCACGCGCTCGCCGCGCCGTGACCGAAGAGGCAGAAGATGGCCGACGATCATCCGCACTATTGCGCCGACGGGCAGCGGGCGATGAATCTGACGAAGGCGGCCGGCGGACTTCGTTCCTTGTCCGTAACCGTCGGGGCACCGTTGGTGAGGAAGACGAGGGAGCCAGATTCCGTGCTCCATCCCGGGCCATCACCGAAGTAAATGGTGGCTCTAGGGGTGCGACGAGGGAATATCTTAATGCCTCGGACGCCGCAACCCCGATGCCCGAAGGAGGCACCACGCCACAACCTCCTTCAGCCCTTAGCCGACGACGATTCCTGCAGCCTTCTCGCCTGACCGTCCCGTCTACATCTACTACGCCCTCCACTAGGAAATTCCTGGAGAGACCCGCGGCTGATGGGGGTGAGAGTGGACCCGAGCGACCCAGCGAAAACCGCCTTTCACGACATCTATCGGTCCAGCATGCCTCAAACCATTCTTCCGCCTATCACTCACTGCAGAATCGAACCAGCAGCCTGCAGTTTCGTCGGACCAGCACAGTCCCAGCCGCCTCTACAACAGCCACGAATGGCTTGAGATGACTTAAAAAACAAACGATAATACGTTTAGATTCATGATCTGTACCATACTTGATTCATTTTGACTCATCTGCCAGCGTCTTCTGTTTCTTGTCCTTTCTTAGTTGCCAAATTCATTCTATTTGCCATCTCTCTCTCTCTCTCTCTTTGTCTCGTCATTTTACTCCATCTGTGTCTCTCCTTCTGTCAAACTTGTCACTCGCTCATTTTTTCTTTATCTGTTCGAACCACTAACTTACTTATACGCCACACACCGCTTCCTTCTTGAACCACTGGCTTGACGACCTGATGACGGACGGCCTGCTCGACTTCCTGCACGGGGCCAGATTCTTCTTTGTTTTCCATTCTGCATGTTCTATTCACAACAATACTTGTATTACCTGGGCTGCTTTTTTTCTCTTTCCGTTGAGCGTACTAAAAGCCTTTTTTTCTGTTCTTTTCTTGTGAAAGGCTGGCGTGCTGTGGCCATGGCCACACGAATCCTATTTGGCGAAGAGGGGAGTTTTGATTGATTGCTTTTCTTGGTTTCTTTCTTGAGGCAGCGGACTTGGCTTTTATCTTTTTAGTGCTGTTTTCTTATAAGTCGTGGATCTGGTTGAAAGGGCAGGCCGTGAAGTCTTATTGGGGAAAACGGGGAGGGCGCAGAGTTTACAAATACCTTTTCGGTTGCCGGTTTGCTGGATTATCAGTTTCTTTGCTGTGCGTGGTTTGTTATTCTGTTTTTCTGAAAGGGGAGAGCGAACAAAAACATAGCATCGTTGTGTGTGCATTTTTTTCCCCTAATAAACTTGGCTATTTCTATTTAATTGCGAGTTCATGATGTCGGATGTTCGTTGACCCAGCTTTCCGAGTTCTTTTCGAATGATGTGACCTTTTGAGATAGAGGGTATGTGAGGTTTGGATGAATGGAAGCAGCTCTGAGTTCAGCTACGCCATGCTCCCTCCACCTTTGGTAACACGGCATTTGATGTTGATAATAGAGTAATATCTTCATCCGAGAAAGCTGCGATCTGCAGGTCTAGGGTCACGGAGGCTTGAAATGGCGCCGCCAGTGTGCAGTCAAAGCAGTCAGAATGTCTTTCCGTTGAGGTCGTACGTTTGTACGTTATTATCTCATAAGATGTCTGATACTTCTCGATGTCGCACAAGACACAAAATGTCTCGCAAAGTTTCCGAGTGTACGTAGTAGTAATAATATTCAAGCTTGCCAAGCTGTGCGCAGATTCTTATCCCTTTGGGGGGAGGAGGCACTTCTTTCATCTCCGAGGAACTGACGAAGCTCAAATGTTGTTTGAGATACGTAGTAGTGATGCCCGAATGATGATGGACTGAGACATGCATGGCGGTCGGATGTTGGCTGCATCTTCTTACCCAGTGAACCCCGGGGGTTTTTGCTTGAGTTGTGTTATGAGCCGGAGAAAGTTTCAAGCTGCGCTGCTTCTCTTGGATAAAAGTGGAAGTAGGTAGCTTTGTGGCGGATGAGAAGGGGGGGGAAGGGGAGGGATGGACTTTAGGTGGCATTGATGGTGGATGTCGATTTGGTGGCGGACGTGATGGAAGCTGAGCAATGATCGTGGGGTGGTTGAGAGGGAGAAGTGGCTGGCTGAAACAGAGTCTGAGATGTGGATGATATTAGTATTGACCGCTTCGATGAAGGCATCATCCGATGATTCTGAGAAGGACCATCTTATGTGTAGATGTGTCGACTTCTACTATATCGTTGGTCTATATAAGATGAAGAGTTGGCCCTCGTCTTTGTTGCGTATATTCAAGTCCATACTCACTTATAAGACTTCGCTATAAGTATATATTCATTGCATTGAGCTTTAATCCTCAGCTCGTTCTTCTCAAGCAAAAGAATGAGAAGCGCCATCCCGTGGGCGGCCTTGGGCCTGGGCTTGATCCCGCTCTCAGGGGCTGCTGCCACGCCCGCAGCGTCGGCCCCCCTAGCCCTCGTCTCGGTGACCATCCCCTCGGGCACCATCGTCGGCAGCGCAGCCAACGGCGTGGAATCCTTCAATGGCATCCCGTACGCCGACCCCCCGGAAAAGGAGCTGCGGATGAGGCCGCCGCAGAAGCTGTCGACTCCCCTGGGCACGTTCAACGCCACGCGCAAGGCGAAGCTGTGTCCCCAGGGTCCCATCTTCGACCTGTCCTTGGTCCTGAACCCCCCCTTGGCGGCCGTCGCCACTGAGGCTGTGGTCGAGTCGTTTGGCGTCCCGGCCGCCGACGAGAACCAGTCAGAAGACTGCCTGACCATCACAATCACCCGTCCCCTGGACACGCAGGCCAACGCTTCCCTGCCGGTGCTCTTCTACATCTTCGGAGGGGGCTTCCTCGTCGGCGGGACGTCGTCGGTGACCAACGACCCCGCCAAGTTCGTCAAGGCGGCCGCCGACCTCGGCAAGCCCTTCATCTTCGCGGCGGTCAACTACCGCGTCGGCGGGTGGGGTTTCATGCCCGGGGAGGACATTCTGAACGAGGGGAGCGCCAACGCCGGGCTGCTCGACCAGCGCATGGGGCTTCAGTGGGTGGCTGACAACATTGCGGCCTTTGGCGGAAACGCTTCCGAGGTGACCATCTGGGGGCAGTCCGCCGGCTCCATCTCCGTCTGGGACCAGCTCGTCATGTATGACGGCGATGCTGACTATAACGGCCAGCCTCTCTTCCGCGCTGCCATCATGAACTCGGGCTCTGTGACGCCTGTCGATCCCGTGAACTCGACCAAGGCGGAGGAGCTGTATCAGCATGTCGTCCAGGTCGCTGGATGCGATGGCGCCGACGACTCTCTGAGCTGTCTCCGGAATCTGACCGACGCCGAGTTCGCTGCAGCAGCCAATTCTGTTCCCGCGTTGATATCGTACGAGTCACTGGCTCTTTCGTATCTCCCCAGACCGGACGGCACGGTTCTGACGGCGAGTCCTCACGTATTAGCGCGGGAAGGCAAATTCCACGCCGTGCCCATGATCTTTGGCTCGCAGGAGGATGAGGGAACGCTATTCAGCCTCCTCCAAGGGGACATGGGAACCACGGACAAGATCACCAACTACCTCGCCGACCTGTACTTCCACAACGCCGACTGGAACCTCGTCCATGACTTCGTCAGCACTTATAGCGAACGCCTTGAAGACGGAAGCCCGTATCGCACGGGTCAGTTCGTGGGCCTGTTCCCCTACGCAGGCAGGAAGAGGATCGCGTCCATCCTGGGCGACATCGTCTTCACTCTAGTCCGCCGCTGGACGCTGGAGAACGTGGCCGCGAACCGCCCTGACGTGTCGGTCTGGTCGTCGTTCGCCTCGTACGACTGGATGACTGACAAGTTTTTTGGCTTACTCAAATTTTTTGGCACTCGGCACGGATCAGACACAGGCGTTTTCTTCGGCGGAGACAACTCGTCTTTCCCCACGCGGACCGGCCGGGCGTATTACATCAACTTTCTGTACAATCTCGATCCTAATGTCGGGCTTGATGCCGGGGTCGAGTGGCCACAGTGGACCGAGGACAAGGAGCTGTTGTGGTATAATGCGACGGAGAATGGGCTTTTGAAGGATGATTTCAGGAGCGACAGCTATGATTTCATCAACGAGCACATCGACTCACTGACATTTTGAGGCTCTTTGATGGCGATCGAGATGGCGGATGAAGAATTCATTGAGGAGGGGCTCTGCTATGCCTCGAGGAGTTGGTATACGTGTGGCAGTATTTTGTCGACTGATTGGATAGTAATCAGATAATAGCAAATTGCATGAGTCAATAACTGTCAAGCAATCAGGCTTCACTTGATGCCTGCACGAGAATTTTGGATAGCCAATGACGAGGCATGCATGTTGTGATGATGAGAAATTCAGGAGAGGGGAGGCACGTACATACTCGTACGTTGTAGGTTGAGGCGAAGTTGGCGATGCGCCTTGCTGAGTCACGCCGACCCAAATCGGGCCAGACCGTTGCCAGGCCTTGGACGTTGCAACTTCACTCACCGAATCGACAAACCTCCTATAGAGCTGTATGAGTGTCCGCTACAGCTATAAATTTGCAGAGGTCGCCAGCAGATCTGCTCTTTTGCTCCATCAATTCCATCCTCGACGACGCAGCTGTTCTCTGTCAAGTCTCATAGCAAAGCACCGTCAGAAGATCAGGGCAGGGTTTTTCTCACTGCCACCCAGCTTCACTACCTCTGCCCTCTCACATCTCATAGACGGCCAGGAGAAACACAAACGACACCCTTTCTCACAAGTCGCTAACAAAATGAGCGCTATCGAGGATGACGGCTCAAACGCCGCTGCTCACATAGCAGTCGAGGAGAAACTCGCAGACGGAAAGAGGAAGCAAAGAGGAGGTCGGGGAGGCGGCGGCGGCGGCGGCGGCCAGAGCAGAGAAGTGCTGGTCTCCAAGGCTCTGTCGAGGTTGTTGAGGCATCAGGCTGCGAATGCCGGCATTCAGCTCGACGCAGAGGGATTTGCCCCTCTTGATGAAGTGGTGGGTTGTTACTTCTCTTAAGTCGACGACAGGGGCGTGAAGGAAGAATTGTTATCTTAACTGATATTGACATGTGGGTTACGCAGATGAAATGGGGCCCTCTCAGATCTCTCAACATCACTTTTGCCGAAATCAAAGACGTGGTCGCCTCCAACGAAAAGCAGCGCTTCACCATGAAACTCAACCCCTCCATCTCCGTCGAGGAGGCATCGTCAACACAAGAGCCCTCCCACTACCTCATCCGCGCCAACCAAGGCCACTCCATCAAGATCGAATCCTCCGCCCACCTCGAGCCCATCACCCTCAAGGCGGGCAACGTGCCTCCGAAAGTTGTCCACGGGACGTACTTTGCCTTTTGGCCCGCCATCGAAGAGACCGGAGGGCTTAAGGTCATGGGGCGGAATCACATCCACTGCTCGACAGGGACGCCGGAGGAGGGCGCCGTGAGCGGGATGAGAAAAGACGCCGAGTTGATCGTCGAGATTGACGTGGAGAAGAGCTTGCAAGAGGGCATTCAGTGGTGGAGGAGCGACAATGGGGTGTTGCTGACGGAGGGTGGAGAGGGGGGTGTTTTGAGCACCCGGTTCTTCAAGAAGGTTACGGGGCGGAAGGTTGATGTCGGTGTGCTGTGGGAGGATGGAGAGAGGTTGGCGGGCCTCCCTGAGGGAATCAAGGTTCGGATTCCGTCCGGCAAGGGGCCAAGGGGAGGTGGGAGGAGAGGCGGTAGAGGTGGTGGAAGAGGGCGAGGAAGAGAAGATGTGAGGGGCCAGGAGGGCAATCCTAGCGTATAGAAGATGAGAATTGATTGACAGCTTCTAATAACGATTGATGATATCCTGCTAGCGACTGCTGAAAAAAACGTAGGCCATTCAAGATGCCTTGCCCGCCGATTTATACCAAACAAAGCTTCATATGAACCCCACAATCCGAGCACAGCAACGACGTTCCAACCTCAGGTTGACTCTACCGCCTTCTGTTCAGGAGCCTTCCCGAAAGAGCCTATGAGCCCATGCCGCCGATCTAACTCGGTCCTATAGTACTTGAGCAATTCTTCTGCAATGAGCTCCTTGGCCAAGTTCTTCGAAATCGCTCCCGCGACATGCCCTATATCCTCCGGCATCCGACTGGGTTTCTTAAAGACGGGCCGCCCAGCAAAGTACCCCTTCTTATCCGGATCCTCCCAAATCTGGTACTCTGGACACCCAATCTTGAGACGTACTCCTTCCCTGGCGACTTGCTCCAGGAGGGAGGGCAGCTTGTCGCTGTAGAACTCCGCGCTGTTGTCGGGAATCACTGATTCAGCTTGGGCATCAGCCACAGGTTCCATCTCGGGGATGATGTCTCTGCGCGATGAGAGCGGTGCTAGAGGCGCGCCGCCAGCGCCACCTGGAGGCACAGCCAGCGCAGGGGGGTCGATACTGACACTGCCGCTCGTGTGTTTGGTTTGGTCTTTTGCCACGGGAGGGGTGGCTGGTGGTCTGAGGGGGACGCCGCCAGAGATTGGGGGGAGGGAGACTTTCGGCAGTGACTTGGATTGGAGATATTCTAATGCGTGTTTGGCGGCATACTGCTTCGCCGCCTGAGGAGATGTGGTTGCTTAGCTCTTGTTCTCGCTCTCGCCTGTGCCAGATGGCTAGATATGTAGGTTGAGAAATGAGGCATGTGACGAACGAACCTTTTTGGCAGCAAACAGGGGCGGCTGCTGGCCTTCGGTGAGGCCATAGCCTTCACGGGGAAATGTCGTTACCTCGCCGTTTTCTTTTAGATGGCAAGTCGTCGTCCACCGCATCATGAAAACTCCCTTCAAGGGGACCTCCAGCCCTTCGTCTGTAAAAGTTGTACTAACTCCAGGCTTCTCTTTCTCTTTTTGTTGAATGTACTCTGCATGGTAAAAGACGGAAGAAAGTCAGACTCTTTCTCTCACACACACACATTCTCTCTCTCTATTGTACCGCGAACGCGAACTGCTTCTGCTTTTCAGGTGGGAGGAGGATGCTCACGCATGAGAAGGCTCACGTAGTCCCGGCCACTGACGTCCGGCTCGGGCTCGACGAAGTCGACAATGTGTGAGAGAGCCGCGAGCTGCGGCCTCGCCATGGTATCGCGGCCCTGTTGCTCCGCGCTCTCTTGCTCGGCGATCCAGGCCTTGAGACGGTCCCACGGCACGGAGAGCTTTTGCGCGGCCATGGCTCTCGGGGTTCTGCTGCTGTTGATTCTGCTGATGCTGATGCTTTCTTGGGCGGCGGATTCGATGAGGGCGGCCAGATCAGAGTAGAAGCGGGATGATGATGGCGATGATGGTGGGCGACGCTGCTGGGTGAGAAGCCTGGAGCTATGGCTGTGGCTGTGGCTGCGAGCGCGAGCGCGAGTGCGGGAGCGTCTGGAGGTGATGGCTGAGGTGCCCGAGATGGTTGTAGACGCTGCTGCTGATGTTGATGGGGAGAACAAGCCAGGGACGGGAGGGCGGGGAGGACGGCGCATAATATCACGGCGAGGAACGAAGCTGAGAGAGATGATGATGGCTGGATTGGACGTCCGAGAATAATCCCAAGCGGGCAGAGCCTTGCCGTGGGCCTCCCGCGGCTCAACTGCAGAAGCTGTTGAGAGGTGAAGCTCTGGGCTCAGGATTCACATTGATTGGCCTGAGCTGGTGAGGGGCTGGCGGCTGTGACCTGGGTGGCGCGTTTAATACATGTACAGGTTGACCCAGCCTTGAGGCCGCGCGCAGATGCAGAGGATCCCAATGAGGGTGGAATCATGAGGGGATTGATTCTGCGGGACGCCAGCGATGGGAGAGAGAAAACGCTAAATTGCTTGCAACTACTACTGCCAAAATGATGCTATCGCGGCATGACATGCGGTGCGACATGGCTACAGCTACGACTGCAGCTATCTACAGTATAGCTACTACTGCGATTCAGATCAAAAACTGCCAGGTAATTGAGATGGTTTTCATCCGAACGAACCCAACGGAAGCAACATTTCTGCCAGATGCCACCTCCCTTCTCTCCTCCGTATGTGCGTAAAGATACCCTGCAAAGTCGCATGCCCTCATGCCTTAAAGGCCCTCGAAAAAGCCGCCGTCTCCATTCTCGTCACTCTCGTCATTGGCGGCCTCTTGCATTTCCCGCATTAGCCTTCTTCTCTCCCGCCTGTTGGTCGGCTGTTTCTCCTTGTCGCCAAATCTGGACGAAGGCGCATCCGGCCCCTTAGCCGGCCTCTGCTGTTGCTTCTGCTGCTCTCTAGGCTGTCGAGCGGTGCTATCGTTCTTGTGTCGTGACTCGGGTGCGCCTGAAGAAGGAGCTGCAGGTCGCGGCCTGATTGGCGGCTGTCTGTCGTCAACCTCCCCGGTATCGTCTGGCGATCTGCGGTCGCGTATCTTCTCCAACGCGGCTGGTCCCTCGGCCAATGCTTTTTCAATGACTTTCCACATGGGCGGCCTTTCCGCTTCCAGAGCTGCCTTTGCGGCCGCTTTCTTGCTTTCCTCGGTCTCTTCTTCGGCCGGCTTCTTGGCGGCGGCGGCGTAGAGGCCGACGTACGTCTCGATATGGGGGAAGTAGCGAGTGTATGCTTCGTCGACTTCGGCGATGTGGAGGTCGTGTCGTATCTTTTCAGCCTCGGCCGCGTCGCTCTCCTGCTCGAGCTTCCGCTTCAACTGATTCACCAGTCGCTCAGCCTTTTTCCGTTCTGGATGAGACGAGTCAGTTAGTAAAAGGCAAAAGACAGCAGAAGAAGCTCATATAGCCTGCAGCCTTGACGCACCAAAAAATCGGACATGGTGGTATTTTGAGATCATCGCGCTGCGCTTCCTCCTGTATGCCTTGTCCTCCAGGATCTGCTTCTGCGCCGCCAGCTCCCTCTCCAGCTCGATGCGCACGTTGGCCGGCATGTCCTGGTTCTTGCGCAGGCTTCTCTCAATCGCCCTGATGCGCTTCTTGGCTCCGGAGTCCTCCTGTGCCGGGCGTTTGCGGCCATTGTATGACTTGTGCCTTTTTCCAGCGGCTGCATGGCCGCGACTCGCGCCCTGCGACTCTTCGACCTCGTCGAATTGCCGTTTGGTGCCCATTGGAGAGTCGCTTTCGGCGTGGATGTATATTGCAGCAGTGGTGTCGAACGGCAGAGGGTAGGAAGCAACTGTGATTCCCGTTTGATCAACTGGCAGTAGACGGAGGACACGAGAAATGCCGCCTCTCGACTCGATAATCGCTGCTTGTTGTCGCGAACCAACTTTTTCCAACTTCAATTGTAGGCGCATTGAATTGAAGCGACTCTAGAAGGAACCATACTTTTTCTTATCTTATCGGGGCAGCGGCTCAACCGGGACTAGCGTCTCTGTGCCCGGCGAACTGCCCAATCATGGGCCGCCTATTGCTCTCTCCAGCTTTCCCCAGAGCTTCTGTTCGCAGCTGATTCAATTCAACTGCTGCGCTACAGCTGCATATGAAGCTCTCAACTGGTGAACCAAGTGACGCCTCGATACTGCGACCTCAGCGTCTTCTTCTAGCCCTTGAATGGGGTCCATGTTCTAAAAGCATCACTTTTCCGCCCCCGTCATCCCGGGATGCAACTCGGGACAAGCTACATCTGGAATTCGTCTCTTCGCCCTACATCACCAGGCCATGGCTTGAAGCCGAACCACGCCTGTGATATGAACCCGAATCAACCCGCGAGCTTGGAGCCATCTTCCACCAAACGAACTCAATAACCAAGTATCGTGGTGATTCCAACAACTTTTGAGGCAAAGACTTCTTTACTCGGATCCTCTGTCAGGGCTCGGCGGCAGAACACTGTGACGACATCAGAAGTTGGATGAGGCGTGCCTCGTGTTCGCGGCATCAAAGATGGATCGCCCAGAGCCAGGACTCGTCAAATGGTCCCCCAAGGCCTCCATCGACAGCTTTGTGCACATAAACCTGCAACATCGCGTTGTTCAGCTCTATGAGCCCACTGGCCACGCCCGCGCAGGGAGGTTCGACTATGCCAAAGTCAGCAGACACGATGACTTTCCCCCTCTGACGACGTACGATTGGTCCCCTGAGAATCCAAGCCTGCTGGCGGTTGGAACTGGGGCCGGCATTGTGAACCTCTTGAGGATCGATGACAGCTCTAATGCATACGTCGAGCTGGGCCTCAAGATGGCTCGGACGTGCCAGGCTGTCTCCTTCAACACAACTGGCCTGTTGGCGGTAGGGTTGGACCGTGTTCGGATGGATCAAAGTCTTCAGATATGGGACGTGCACCGCTTGTCGTCCGTGACACCTCTGGGAAAGGGGTTCCCTGAGAATTGGGGCAGTCTTTCGGAACCCAAGAGGGTTGAACCAAGCGTGTCAGTCTCTAGTATCAAGTTCTTCGAAGACAGTCCTCAAGTGCTGGTGGCCGGCATCAAGGGCCAAGGTGTCAGGATACACGATCTTCGTGGTAAGTCCAAGTCCATGTGTGGAAGTTTCAAGGGACGTTATCGCCTGGAAACCATGCTCATTCCTCGCATCAAGATCCAACTGGTGTCATCACTTTCCCCACCAAGTGCAACAACAACTTGGCAATCGACTACGCTGATCAAAACTATTTTGCATCTTCGGCACTCGACCACCCCGGCGTCATGATATGGGACCGTAGAGCAACCTCTCGCCCCGCAGCGTCTCACACGTACACCCAAGCGGTTGAAGAAGACGACCTGCCCTGGGGTGGAGCCTTACGCCTCGATACCGTCGTCGACACTGATTCCGATTCTTCTATGGCTGAGGAGAAGCACTCTCTCATTCGCTCTCTGCGTTATTGCCGTGACCATCGCGGTCTGCTGGCTGTCTTATCCCGCACCGGACAACTCAAGGTCCTGGAGACCAACAAAGAGCTTCCGTCATCTGACGCCGTGCCGCACGAGGGCCCTGAGCTTCTCAAGGTACAGCGATCCCACGAGATGGACGTTTCATACCGCGAAAACTCTAGAAAGAATGACAGAATCGTCTCCTTCGATTGGGTGACGCTCGGCTCGGCCGCCTTGCGACCTAGGCTCCTGGTACTGCGGGCAAACGGCGGGTTCGATATCTTGGAGCAGGCAAGTCGTACGGCCGATCATGTCTTTAAGCTCGTACCCTGGCAAGCCCCTCATCGCGGCCTCGAAGGTATGGTAGATTTTTCAGGAGCAGGCATTGTCCTTTTCATGTGCTAACGCCGCGATTAGAGAACACTCCATACCAGGATCTGATGCGGTTTGAAGCCACCCAGGCTCCAAAGATGCTGGCCCCCATCATCATAGAGAACAACTTATCTGATGTTCCCATTTTCGGGCCGGATAGGGTGAACGTTGAGGCCATCATTGAGAAGACTCTGGACCCAAAGACGCCAATTTCAATCTCTGTTGAACTTGCGAACCAGATATCTTCACCTTTGCCCGAGGCCTTTACAACGGCCCCGACAATTGCAGAAAAGCTCCGTAGCCTACGCAACTATGTACGAGAAGAGAGCAATGTTCCGGATTCGCCCGCAGAAGGCCGGCCCCACGCCAGCGATGTGAAGCGGCTGAATCATGGCAAACCTGGCTCGGCATTGATCAGCTCCAATGGCATTGGATCTTGTACAGAGATCCATGAAGCGCTCCTCGGCACTCTTGCGTCGGCATCTGGACTTCCCAGGGAAGCGCAAGTCGTGGTGGACCACGTCAAGCTCTTTCGTGCAAAGGAGAGATATCTGTTCGATGCTGTCACCAATAGGAACGTGATATCTGACGACCCCTGGAAGCGATTCGTCTGGGACTGGATTGGTGGTCAGTCTCACAGCATGCCCATGGCATTATGCGCCTTTCTTCTGTTTCGCTAACGATCTCTACAGATGCGGAACGAGCTGCAGACGATGGCGCGTTAATGCTATCTCACATGGATCTCAGTTACCTGGGAGTGCATGCTATATGGACGAATGATCTCGGTGAGCAGCAGCATTGACTCTTCTGAAGCTGTGGCATTCTAACAATCCTTCTCATCTGAAAAGGCCGGAATCCCACCTCTCGTCTGTCTCCAGGTGCCCACGTTCCCGACGCCTATGCATGGGAACGTTCCATCGGCGCATATTGTAAGAAGCACCAGTTGCCCAAATTTGACGGGGTTGCGACGAAGAAACCTCATCATCGCCAGCTGTGCCTTGAGATATGTGGCTGGGGCGATGACCAGAATCATGATCCCAGCGGCCTGGACCGGGAAGCCGACCCGGAATATCCAGCCGGCATCCACACAATGGCCGCTTCCCGCGCTCTCTTCAGGGGCGATACAAAGCTGGCCGTAGAGATCCTGAAGGAGGCCAGCCAGTCACATCCGGAGCTGCTCTTTGTGTCGTTGGCCCTGCAGCTCATCGGCCGCGAGGGCAGACAGCTTCCCAAGGAGAGGCTGGAAATCGACGAGGCCGTGGCGTCCAAGACGGATCCGTATCTTCGGGCGATATCATCCCTGATAGCCACGGGCGACTGGACCATCATCGCCAATCAGCCCTCCCTGCCCCTTGCCGATCGAGCGTACGTTGCGTTGCGCAACTTCTCGGACGAGCAGCTCACTGCGTGGCTCAACGAGCAGGTCTCGCGCGCCGTGGCAGAAGGAGACATCGAGGCCATCTGCCTGACGGGCATCACCGACACCATGGTGGACATCTTTGCCCGCTACGTCGAAAAGTTCAACGACTTCCAAACGGCGACGCTCGTCATGTCCATCTGCGCGCCGCGGTACATCGACGACATCCGCTGCCGCGCATGGCGCAACGCCTACAGGGCCTACCTGCAGCGCCACCGCTTCTTCTTCCAGCGCACCAAGTTCGAGGTCGAGTCGACGAAGCGCTCCAAGCGCGAGGGCGTCCCCGCGCTCAAGCCCTCGTCGCGCCAGATCGCCCTCCGCTGCGTCTACTGCGACGCCAGCACGTCCCTCGCCAACCACCACAAGGCGGCGGCGGCGCCCATGGTGCCCTCGTCCGCCATGGAGACGCGCAACCCCATGCTGGCGACGAGCATCAACGCCGGCGTCAGCTGTCCCAATTGCGGGAGGCACCTGCCGCGGTGCATCCTCTGCTACGAGGTCGTCGGCGTGCCGCGGTCGGACCGGCCCGAGGAGAGGGAGGAGACGCGCATGGCGAGCAGGTTCCCGACGTTTTGTCTCCGGTGCGAGCATGTCCTGCACTTGGACCACGCGAGGGAGTGGTTTGCGAGGCATGCCGAGTGTCCTGTGCCCGAGTGTCGGTGTCGTTGCAGTTTCAGGGCGAATCCGGAGCTGAACTATCATTAGGTAGGCAGGTGTTAGTAGGATCAGTTTGATGAGATGTATAGCGGGGCTACAACTTGGTTAAGGAGGTGTTGTATGTGAAGTCAATGGAAAGGCGCTTTTTGTTTTCGAATGATCATGTATGTATGGGTGTGTGTGTATATGTATATATAGATATATATATATATAGATATATATATATATATCATTGCTTTATCGCTTAACGCCAAGATCGCGCTCTTGTGTAAACCATTGAAGCCGACACGATCCCTCTCCCACACATGAAGCCCATAATAACAAGCCGAGAAAAAAGAAGAAAGAAGATAGAAATGAAAAAGCCCTCGAGCCCATGCTCCCCTTTGTTTCCCAACCAAAGTCCCGGTCAAAAGACGTGAGTCTCTTCGGCCTCTGTTGATTTTGTATTTGCATATGAATTTGTGCCCGTAGAAAATTGTGCCGTATGAATTTGTGTTCGTATAAATTTGTATCCGCATGAAACTTGTGTCCTCATGAAGCTTGTGTCATGAAGTGATTGTGTCGTCTGAATTTTATGTCGTGGTACCCATCCAGTGAGGACGGAACTTCTCCCGCAATATGCATCAACTCCCGTTATGTGCCACAACAATGCTTTTCCCCCTCCTCTTTTCTCCCGTGAGTATAAGTTGTATGTATCTCTTCATGGGTATCATCGCCAAAAGATATATAATGTGTGTTGTATCAAGACCTGTTCCAGGGTCTCTTATATGCCGCGCCAACCCCCATCCTCCAACCAAGAGAAAAACGTTGGGAAGTATGCAACCACTCCCATTCTACCTTTACTTCTGTTTGCCTATATGCTCCCTGCACCACGGGTGATCCAGCACCTGCTCAATAGTAAACCGCTTGGCAACGTCCCGGTTCAGCATGCAGCGGATCAAGTCGATGCTGTCCTCGCTGATGACAAACGGGATACGCAGGTCTCGGTCCATGATCTCATCGATACTGTAGAAAGGGTTCTCTTTGTAGACGATGGTGTAGAGAAGGATGCCGAGAGCCCAGACATCTTGCTCACGGCCACCATAAGGTTTCCCAGCCAGGACTTCTGGTGCAGCATAGTCTTATGGGAGCATTAGCACTTTGTTACAAGGGTATGGACAAGTTGGCAAAGGGGAGAGAACGGAGGAGGGAAATAGATAGAATAGAAACTCACCAATTGTGCCCACAAATACATCAAAGGGGCCGCTTCTGATGTATGCTGCACTTCCAAAGTCAATGAGCTTAATGTTTCCCGCGCCGTCGAGGATCACGTTCTCATCCTTGATGTCACGATGAACGACTTGGGCCCTCGTATGTAAGAAGTGGACGGCTTGCGCAACCTGAACAAAGATGCTCCGGCATTCGTCCTCGTCCATGTTTGCACGAAGCTCAATGTAGTCGAACAGATCCATGCCAGGGAGGCCGTGGGGAGCCATCTCGATATAGTAGTTGACGTCGTCTTCAAAGAAGCCTTCCATCTCCACAATATTGGGGTGTCGGAACTCGGGTTTGCGCAGATAGTTCAAGACATGGATCTCCAGGGGGACGGTTCCGAGCTTCCTGTCTCGAGTCCAAGTATCGACGAGAATACGACGCTTAGTCACATATTTCAACACCACTTTCTTGCCCGTCTTTTTATGCCGAGCAAGTTTCACCTGACCGTAAGCTCCTTGGCCCATATCTTCAAGGATGGTATAGTCGTCAATGGTGGTCTTGCGATCGGACGCATCGTCCTCGGCCTTGTCTGACTTCGGGGTCTCCTTGGGCGGCTCTGTTTTGGCAGTCCCCGTGAGCTTCGCAGCAGCATCGAGTGCGTCGAGCGCAACATCTTTAATCTGCTGGGGGATTGCGGAAGCCATCGCAACGATTGGTTGCTTGACGTCCTCGATCTTGGGCTCGTCGGAGTCTGAAGGTATCTCCATTGGAGTGTGGGCAGGAGTCTGGCCTGGTGAAGGTTGGTGAGGGGGGGTTATAGCCACAGGATCATCAGGAGATTCCATGTTCAGATGCAGACCAGACGTGTGTAGGTGTCGTGAATACGTAATCCACAGGGCAAAAACAAGCTCTGATTGGGAGACAGATGCTCGTCTGTCGCCTCCCTCAGCCGTGTCCGAGTCGCTTTCTTCGGCCATGTCGACGTGCTTTTCGCTCTCAACAACACGCATCTGGACGTCGATTTTCAGCTCGGAGCCGTCGCGATGTCTTGCGGGTATACCCTCTGGCTGCAAAAAGGCTGCGGCGGCGTTGGGACGCTGTTCTTTCAAGGCGAAGAATGCTGCTGCTCTGCGGAATCTGTGCTCTGGAACTACCATGCCGTCGAGCAGCTGAAGGCCGTCTTCCTCTGTGAGAGTAGCAAGGATCTTGTCAAAGTCGGGGATGAGGTTGTAGATGGGCATGCCATCGGGCTTCTCGTAGCCAAACAAGGCCCCGGAGAAGACAGAGTTTGAGCTTCGGATCTTGAGCGTTTCCGGCTCGACCACGACGATGCCAGCCATATGGGGGAACGTCGACACGCGTAGTTCAAGCTTTCCCCGGACCTGCTCGATGGCGCACGGGATGTTGGACTTGTGGGAATTGGGGCACGTGAAGTACCGCCTCCGACTGGTTTGGGCGAAGTCAATCTCGCCCTCATTGGGGTCGATTCCCTGGCGCGGAATTCGCGGGATGAGCTTCGCGACGTCGAAGCCCGGCTTTATCGACTTGAAGCCCCAGATTGGCTCAGTTGCTCCAGTAACAGACTGTACGATGCCCTCCTCGTCCAGAACAATGTGCGCCACATCTTCGTGAATTTCCTCAAGCACCCAAATCAGCCCCACGCGCTTCTCCTTCACCCAGAGGCTTGCTGATCCCGTGGCGCCGTTACGCTTTTGAATCGGAACCACGTCACCGCACAGCAAGACGCCGCGCGAGAGATTGTTGCGATGGTGTCCGCTGGTGCGTGTAGCCGGTGGGTTTGGATCTCCGCTGTGAACCGTCTGGGCGCGTCTCGGTGATGCCGCCTGAGATGGCGGAGTTCTCGAGTTGGGCTTGCTGAGGAGCTGAGCAGTGATGCCTCCCCTGCCGCCCAGCAACGCGGATGCAGCAGATGCAGCGGGAGTGGCTTTATGGTTCCCATCGCCGTCCTCTTCCAGATCCGCATCGCTCAACTGTAAAAGTCTCCGCTCAAGCCACGCCCGCCTCTCTTCTTGCACAACCTCCAGAATACCCATTTTCCGGACTTCAGCCTTTGTCACACCAAAAACCAGACATGCGAGATCGTTGGCCGCTAGGATTGTCCACGGTGGTTTCGCCTCGGTCGTGAAGATTGCCTGGGCGGCTGGCACCCATCTGTTTGTGTGTCCGTGTACTGCAGGGCCCATCGCGGCCGAGAAGCTCTTGTGTTGTGCGGCGGCCGGCTGGGTTGTCGATACCGGAGAGCCCAGCGGCTCTTCATACAGGGGTTCACCGGGGAGGAACGGTTGGGACATTGTATCCAACAGTTTATCTTGCAAGGCCATGCCCATAGTGTCTGTCATGGTCCGCTTCAGGTTCGTCGGCCTAGAGGCACTGGGAAGTGACGGTTTGGCAGTAGCTCCACCATCGTCAACGTGAGATTTACTGCCTTCTGACTTTAAGTCGGCAGTTGAAGATCTTCGCAGTTCAGCAGTCCCGGCGGGCACCGCGGACGTCTCGTTACGTCGAGCAAGCTCTTCCTGTAAAAAGGTATGCGTGTCATCAGGCGCCGTCGTCGATTCTGATATGGACGCTCTCGGACTAAACTCTTTCTCAAATACATTTTCAGCAGGCAGGCCGGCCGGGCCAGTCAGTGGCGGAACAACAATGGACGAAGGGTCAGGGTTTGGTAGGTTTCCAGCGCCTATGACTTGCGCCCGCGCGAGAAGTTCCAGCATGTGCTGCGCGTCGACATCGCCCGTAACTCTTGCTTGGGCGCTGGCGAGGCCGGCTTGGGTCGAGGTCATGGAGAGGCCCATGCGGTCCTTCATGAACTCGAGGGATCGCTTCAGGACATTCTGGCGGTTGTGCAAAAAGTCCTCCGACTGATGCGCAAAAGAAAAGGAGTGCAAAGATTCGGACGGAAATCGCGACAAGTCCTCAGAAAAGCTGGGGGAGTTGGGAGCTCCCGCAAAAGGTGGAGTGCTGTAGGTGCTGAGCATTGCGGTCATGGAGGTAGAGCGGGTAAGCGCAACGACGGAAGGGCTGCGAGAGGATGCATTTGAGCTGGGCAGAGTTGGCGCTCGGGAGGGAGGATGCTGCTGTCGTATGCGGCGCAGGCCAGAGAGGCCCAAGCCGTGCTCGTGGTCGGCGATCGGAGATGGTCTGATTTGAGCCTGCGGTCAGCAAACAAAACGCGAGCTTCTACTGCTGGGCAGATACGTGGAGCGGCAAGACGCAGCCGCCGCCGCCAAGAGACGAACCTGGTGATGGGGTCATGGTCCGCGATGCCGGCCGACGAGGCTTCAAAGGACATTCGGTATCGACTGCGATCGGCCGGGTCAGCTGATAGATGCAGGTTGCCCGTGCTGCGGTTCTTGGGCAACGAAAGCGCCGGCATGGGCCGGTCATGCCCTCTGTCGTCATCCCTCGTGCTGCTGTCGGTGCCTGAAAGTCGAACGGGCATCAGTCACGCTGCTCTGGGCGGATTGGCTTCAAGAGTCCAAACATACGGTTGTCTTGGGGGCCGCCATGTGTCTGAAGCATACTTGTAGACCTCAGTTTGCGCGCCTCTTTTCGGTGGAGTGTTGTACAACGCGGGCTGGGCCTCGGGCAAATGGGCGAGAGGGGAGGAGGAGAGGGCGAGAGGGCGAGAGCGTGAGGAGGCGTCCGATCAAGCCTGCCCTCACCAGCGATTGCTTCTTCGTTTGGCTTCGGCCAGGCTTCAACCAGGGTGCAAGATTCGTCGACAGGCCGACTTGACGGCACAAACAGGCTCTGGAGCGGGAGCAGTGCTGCGTCTCGGAGCAGCGCGGATGCTGTGGGAAAAGCAGAGGATATGAATCGAGTGCCGCGGACTGGATATGCGAATTCGGGCCAGGCGCTCAGATCGGGCTCGGCAGTGCTGGAGGACGAGATTTGCTACCACGAGGGAGAGAATTGAGGTCGGTTTGGACGATTTGGCAAATCTGCGGTTGGGCGACCCGGACGGTGGTCAATTTGGCGCGAGGGGTTACGACTGCAAGTACAGCGGCGCGAGAGGGGTGAAAGGCGCTGGAGGAGCCACTGCTGCCCACAAATCACGACCTACGAAATCCTTGTACAGTTGAGTACTATATCTGCCAGAGTCTTCGGCATGCCAATGACAGGGACGCAAAGTTCTGGTTCGGTGCATGAAGAGCCGAAAATACGCCCTATCGTGGGTGATTCAGAGCACAGGCACTATATTCTGGGCTGAGGTCGAGGTGCTCTGCCTGGCTATAAGCTCCGCGAGTCGTTGACGTTCATTTGTCATTTCTTTCCTCCTTCTATGGTCTGGTATTACGCAGAATTTGATATTAGGCGCATCGGCGGCGTAACGGCACGTCCTGCTGGAGACGACTAATAGACCGCTAGCAACGAATAGCTCCTCGTCTGCGTGGCAGCACAAACACACGTGTTGCTCATGCTCTTTGTTTTTCTTCTCTTCAGTCTTTTCGTCTTCAATCTCTCTTCGAGTAATATCTACATAGATAGCGAGTACGAAGTGCGAGGCATTTCAGCATTGCCTTCCCTATCCCCGAGGACGCCATGCAAAGCTTCATGTTCATGGTGGATGGCGCCACTTGAACCTTGCGTCCCAACTCAGATGCGGGTTATTCTGCAAGGAGCAACGCCAGTCGATGAAGATCGACTCGATGGAAGAGCTATGTACAGGTTGGTATCTGATTGGCCAGGTGGGCACCATCCGATCTCTCTCCAGCTACCGAAAGTACGTGTTCCGTACATGTAGGTACTACTAGGAAGCATCTGATTACCTCGCTCGACATGTGAGATTGTATACATTCATCCGGACCTCATGTCTGCTAGTTCGCCAACTAAGTTCGCTACGACCAAGTAATAACTTGGAAATCAGCCACAATTTTCTGTTTACAGATAAAGCCTGTGTAGGCGGTGCCTTGCAATCAGGTTATCGTTCACTCATTCGTAGATGGCGGTGCAATCGACCGAGAACATGAGGGAGTGAGATTCTATCGTCGGGAAAAGTACTCCGGGCTCCAGCACACGACAGGGCCGTTATGATCAGCTGCTACACAAGATCTTAGCACGCCGGCTCCTGTTACATCTCAAGCTCCTGATCAATGTGCTAAACAATTCATCCAAGGGCAGATGGGAGAGATGGCCCGAGACATGCCCTATGGTCAGCCGACGCGCACATCTGCCGAAAGCTGGAGGCGGCTTTGCACACATGGCCTATTCCCCGACATGTTTATCTTGAACATTGTGACTATTGTGGTGATCTTGAATCTGGGGTTGAGCTACCCCATCATATGGCATCATATTCCGACCGTCTTGATGTCCTGTTGATGACACGCAGACCACACAGTGATTGAAGTTTTGCTTCCAAATCAAGTTGTACATACAGGCATGCTGCAAGTACTCTGGAATCAGCCCAAGAGAGCCCAACGTCTCGATACTGCTACACTGAAGATACGCATTGATCCCCGACATAGCATTTATCGCTCATACATGCCACTCCATTTGTGCCCAATGCGTCCCCTCAAGAATCTTCACGGCCGATGCCGTATCGCCCGACTTACACGCGGGAGCCGTTGCCGTATTTCTCCCCAATCAGTATCTTTTGGGGTTATGGTATCGGGTACCGGCGGTTATGCGATATTCAGAACATTGAAGGCAGCATGCATGTACAGAGCAGAGTAGAGACCTCTCTGATTTGACAGGCAAGGTCGGCACGACGTCAGCCAAGCGACTGGGTGAGCGGCATAGATCTTATACGGAATCTTCATGCTTGGCTTTGCTTAGGAACGGTCACAAGTGGCTGTGAAACACTACAGTATGTACATCCAGCATGAAGCATCTGCAGCATAGCACAGCATCCAGACTTACAGGAGGAGGATCAGTAATTCCTTACCTATCAACGCAGAGATGATAGCCCCTACACGTAGTCCCTTTCGCCATGAATGCTAGCGTGTGCTAACGCTGTCCGAGTCGTCTCACGACCAATACTCAGGCACCATCTGGGACCCCTTTTGCCACCCGGCTCAACTCCATGAGCGATATACGAGGATGGCTGGAATAACACGAGGCATCTCCGAATGCAACGCGATCGTCACATGGCTGGCCCGGCCTTGCGAGTGCCACAAGATGCGCTTGCATGTCGGCACTGGCCGCAACATGGCCGGAGCGCATGTACCTTCATGTTGTGTCCGACCATCGCACCAGCATGAAGACGCAAATGAGGTACTACTGTCAAATCTGTGCTATATGAAGAACCTGAATACATGTAATAGACCGTTGTAGATACCAGACCTTATCCGCCCGATCTTGCCTCAATCGTGCAATTCTACAACTACAGTCCAGTGCAGGGGCTTCGTGCAGGCTAGGTGTGTTCCATAGCGCTCAACAGCGCTGCTGCACAGGGGGCCACAGGGGCCGGTAGCGCTGCAAATGCAGTGGGGTTGCGCTGCCGCAGGCAAGCAGGCAGGGTCTCCATGCAGCGCTAACAGCCCTTGAGCCGCTTGGAGCTAGCGCTGGCGTGGCCCGTATCTTATCGATATACCCCAGCTTGACGTTTGTTGGGCGCTAGACCGCGAACATTCAGTTGCTCAATCAATCAATGGCAGTGAACCTCGACCTTACCGAGAGACGTCCGCGAGTAATGCGCCGGCATTCTGTCACTTTCACTCGTCAGTCAAGCCATGACGGATTCCGGAACCAGCGCCCACGCCATCCCTCCCAAGCCACAGCCTGTGCCTCTGCCTCTGCCTGTGCCTCTGCAGCACTCTGGCGGTGCATTTCATTTATTTATGCTCGCGACCGAGGTGGGGGGACGCCGACCGGAGACCAGCCCTCGCCTGGGCTTGACCTGAGCCGTCTCTTCCCTGACGGGCGACGATGCGTCCAACACGCCACCGACCACATTAGGGGTTTCCGGAGGCTTTATCTTCTTCTTCTCTTCTTCTCCCCATCCTTTCCCTCCTTTTGCTCTCTTATCTCCTATCCTCGTTCCTGTGATCAAGAGCCCGCCGCTGCTCGGGTGGGCATGGGATGCCGATTTGCTGCTTGCTCTCTGGACTGTGAGCCCAGTGCGGTCACGCTGACCACCCCCGCGGCCGCTTTGGTCTGTGGTAGCCCGGCTGACCTCTGTTGCAACCTCCCGCGTGCCTCAACGACGGCATCGAGCAGACTTCTTGTGTGATAGCTGCTGCTTCGAGTCCACGAGCCCATTCTTCGCCTTCAGCCACCGAGTCAATTCATTGAACAAGCTCGATAGCCATCATATACGTCTTATCTTCAAAGGCCTGCTGGTAGAGGGATGCTTTGACAGGAGCCTCGACGGCCTTTTAAGCTCTCCTCCCAGGCGGACACAGGTCCCCCGCATCGCTGCCCTTCCTTCATCGCCAAACTCTAACAGCTTCAATACGAACATAGATCCGCCGAAAATCGACGGTTCTGTTTTCTCTTCCGGATATTACGGCTCGGACTTGTGTGTTAGGACGACGCCTTGGGTGGAGGACATACGCAAAAAAAAGGGGGAACAACCTATACTCTTCGTCCAAAGAAACCACGAGAAGCACTCGAATCTTGTCTAGTCAACCATGGCGGAAGTACTGGGCGTCGTGGCAGACGCTCCCGTGTCCGCTGATGAGGGCGGCACTGCTCCGCCTACACCACCTGACGTGCCCCTGAAGGGTAAGAACCGCCAGCGAATTCTCCGCGGCATCCAGCGCATCTCTTCATCGCCCTCCCTCACCGGACTGGGGCGATCCAGATCCGTCAGCAATCCCTACAGTCTCCGCTATGGTTCCATGTCCTGCGTCAGTCTGTCCACGGCTGGACCCTCACAAGGATCTCCGAGCGGCAGGTCTGCTACGCCCCAGCCATCTCCCCTGGCTATGACGAACGGTTCATACTTCGACTCTCAAGCTGGCAAAGGAGTGTTAGTGTTTGAAGAGGAAGAGGACGACGGTACCGACAAGTTGCCAGCCGTTCGAAAAGTCGCCCTTGGGCCTGCCAACAGCGCACCCGCCGTTTCATCCCTGCCGTCCGAGCTGAAAGGACGGGCCAAGGCTTCGGAAAAGAAGAACTTCTACTTTTGGGACGGCATCCCTCACGAGGTGCGGGTCCATATCTTTGCTTACTTGCGGCCCAAGGAGCTGGTGCGGATATCCAGAGTCAGCAAATCCTTCTACAGCTTCTGTTTTGACGGGCAGCTGTGGACATCAATCGATGCCTCCGAGTTTTACCAGGAAATCCCGGCTGCGTCACTGGCGCGCATCATCGCCGCTGCTGGCCCCTTTGTCAAGGACTTGAATCTGAGAGGATGCATTCAGGTGGAGCATTACAAGCGCACCGAAGTCATCGTAAAGTCGTGCAGAAATCTGATGAATGCGACCCTCGAGGGGTGTCGAAATTTTCAAAAGCACACGCTTCACAATCTCCTCAGAAGCAACGAGAAGCTGGTGAACCTGAACCTGACGGGACTCGCGGCGGTGACGAACACATCTTGCAAGATTATTGCAGAATCGTGCCCTCAGCTTGAGAGCTTCAATGTCTCATGGTGCCAGAAGGTCGAGGCTCGCGGGATCAAGACCATCATCGACGCTTGCACAAAGCTGAAGGACCTCCGTGCTGGCGAGGTGAAGGGGTTTGATTGCCTTGCTACTGCAGAATCAATCTTCAACACCAATCGGCTCGAGAGGCTTGTACTCAGCGGTTGTGTCGAGCTCAATGACGAGGCATTGAAGATCATGATGCAGGGGGTTGATCCCGAGATAGATATCCTCACAGGTCATCCCGTGGTTCCGCCTCGCCGGCTTCGGCACCTCGACCTGAGCCGCTGCATCAGACTGACCAGTGCAGGTGTGAAGGCGGTTGGCCATGTGGTCCCGGATCTGGAAGGACTGCAGCTCTCGGGATGCAAGTCATTGACCGACGCAGCGCTTGAGCCAATTCTTGCCTCAACACCGAGGCTAGCCCTCCTCGAATTGGAAGACCTCGACGAGATCACCAACTCGCTGCTGTCTGAGCATCTCGCCAAGGCGCCATGTGCCGGCAACTTGGAGCACCTCTCATTGAGCTATTGCGAGAACATTGGAGACCTGGGGATGCTCCCTGTCATGCAGAAGTGCATACGGCTGAAGAGTGCCGAGCTAGACAATACCAAAATCAGCGACCTGGTCCTTGCAGAAGCTGCCTCGATGGTCATCAAGCGTTCCAAACCGGCTTCCGCGAGCGAGGTGCGTCCCAAAGTAACGCTACGGCTAGCAGTATACGACTGCCAAAACGTCACATGGACAGGCATCCGAGAAGTCTTGTTTAGGAATGCTCAGATCAGACCAGCCGCAAATCAGCCCGGCGGCATTACTTACCCGACCGAGAACATCGGCTTGAAATGCTTCTACGGCTTCCAGATGACTGTCGACGAGCATCAGAAGAGAGTTCTCCGGGGCGACTTCGCGGCCGCTGGTCGGCTGGAGAGAAAGTGGGCAGACTACATGCAGGCAAACGAGGAAGCTGGCGTTGGAGGAGTCGGCTACCGAAGGCGCCGGCGCCGAGCAAGGCATGCACAAGCTCTCCATGCGGACGAGGAGGATGGCGGCGGGATTGTCGGCCGCCGCAGGGCGAGGACACTTGGATCCTGCTCTGTGATGTGATGTCCCAGCGATGCTTATCACGAGAACATGCCATCATCTCATGGATGGGCCTATGGTTTTGGACATTCTATCCATCTGCTCGCTGGGAGACAGGATCGTTTATCGATCTTGTCTATTCTATCTCCTTACTTCCTTTCCTTTCTTTTCCATTATTGGTTTCTTTGTTTGGGTTGCTTTACTTGCATTTTCAGAAAGCCACACGGCACTGGTGTTGATGCTTCCGGGGGTAGAACAATACAGGAGATTACGGAGCGGGCGATGGGCATTCATTTTGGGCTATCCCTTTTCTTGGCATCTTACACCTCTTATCACTTTCCGTCTGGGCAGAACACCCAACTTGCCGGCAGCGGGTAGACATTGGGCATGACATGATGTTCGCTGGCCTTGGGCAGGTCCCCCCCTTACTTCGGGCCTATGACCATGGAACAGGTTTTGCTCGGGACACATTATCTCTTGTTCTTTCAAGCACAGGGCGCGATCTAGAACTTGCCAGCAAACCGTCTACGACTGTCCTGCAAGCTCCGTTTTTTTTTATAGTCTGATGCAGATAGATTGATTCTCTCATGTAAGAAATCATGGTCATTTGATGCCTTTTTTTGCCATGTGTCAGTCCGTCTCTGGATGTGTATGTGCGGGACTGGCGGTCAGCTGCGACTTACACAGAGAGACAGTTAGGACAACGGATACGGTACCTATTACTGTGCTCTTATGTCTTCTCCATGTGCGAAGACTTGATGCAGGGGAGAGGAAACTTCGTATTTGCGAAGGCTGGAATATGCAAGGACGGGCAGCTTTTGGTGTGGCGGATTGGGGTTCAGGCATGAGGAGGAGATGCTGCGTCTCTAGGTGAAGGAAGATATGGTCCGTTAGGTACCGATTTGATGTCTCAATGGGCACAAAAGCCAACGTCTTCTCGAAGACGCATGAGTTGTTTCTATTCTAAGTATCTGGAAGCCATCAGTGCTCTGCTAGCACACTCCTCAGCACACTCCTCCCCCTCCCCCCTTTCCGGCAGAGTATAGCGTGGGTGAGAGACTCTATGCAGAACTTACCACGTAGCATGAATTCGCTACCAAAGTGCACTTGGAACCTAGTTCCTCTCCTCGGCCGTCTTTAGCGGGAGACCCTTGGATCTAGATTCCACGTGGTTGTAAGGAGGGCCCGAGTCTTTCTCCAGGCTGTGCCACTACTACAGATAACTCTATTCAACGCCGCTTTTGCCTTAGTCTCCGAGGCCTTTCTATTATCATCTTGGTCTCGAGACTTGCTCTTCATTCTCTCGGGTACTTTTGCCATCAAAAGTGCAAATCCGCCATGTTGAAGTCGATGGGAGACAACAACTTACATGCATCCGCAGGGACGAGAAGCGGCTAAAAGGTTAAAACAGGGGCCGGCCGCACTGCGGACTACCTTGGATCTTTTGACGGCGGCGACGACACGGTTTTAGCTGTGTGGAGAATTCTAGGTATAATGGAACGAATGTTGTTGGTCGAATAATAGCAGTATTGCCATTGAGAAAAGATGAGCGAGCGGTTGATGTGGGTGAGAGTCGAGTTCGGCGTCTCTACGTTGGGAGGAGACGAGAAGACAGGAGAGGGAGGGTTTGCTCCTTTGCCCAAAGTACGAAGTAAGTAAGCAACTGGCGATCGACCGGGCTGGAACCATGTATGAAGCATGTACGAAGCATGTATGAAGCATGTATGCACCTCGCTTAGGTGCCATCTTGCTGTGCTGTCCTTTGCCCTGGAACATGGGACGCGATGATAATGTAGTGGCAATGAGATGGCACCGGGTAGTGTGCGCGAGTGTGCGTGTAAATGTGTGTGTAGATGCAATGCAGCATCGAGCGAATTGCATGGATGGACGAAGTAGGAGGTGCAGAGGCGATTTGAGCTCTTCACCGGCGTGGAGACGCTCTCCTCTCCCCAGTCTTGGGATCATGTACGGAGCACCTACTCCGTGTATATATGCATTCGTATGTACCTGCTGCAGTAAACACACTCGCGCCGTTACATTCGGGTCCTGCTCGCAAGGACTTACAGATGCAGCATGGATGAGAGCCCCTGTCTCTCGCCTCGCATGCTTTGGTCCAGTGGCCAGAAGAAGGTTCATCGAGGTCGAGATACCTGAGGAGGCTAACACGTGTGTGCGACGACAATGCAATGCAGACGCAGATGCAGACGAGACGCAGATGCAGATGCAGATGCAGATTTCTGGCTGCCTTGGTTCGTATGTCTGTCCGTCAGTGCGCATCCTTACCATATGTGTCTGTATATGCGTATATATGTATGCACCTGTATGTGTGAGTGAGTGTGGCAAGCCGTGCTGCTGCCTTCCAACTTCTGATTTGCCGTGAAGATTTTCTATCGCCTCGGCAGGACAGGGAAGGGTACCAGGTAACTTCTATCGCAGTATGAGTAGGAGCTCGCATTGCATGCCCTTGTTGTTGCGCATGAGTGGCTGCAGAATCCCTGCGACCGGTGAAGCAAGCGAGCGCAAGGTGTCATTGTTTGCTTTTGTTCTTCCTTGGCCATGACTTGTCCTGGATTCGAGCATGCAGCCGACTATTCGCCGCCATTGATTCCTGATATCTGACCGGCTCAACGAGTACGGACGCTCCGTGACTGTGTCTTGGATGCCATTGACGATGTCAGCGCTTGAGGCGGATGTTAGTCTAGTACCTGGTAGTGTTGAAGTAGTACTAACAGACACTCACTGAGCACATTCAAGACCCTCGGCACAGGCCACAAAAGTACAGCAGATTGGGGGTTCGGTTGTGAGTCGAACCGCCTCTAAAAACGCCACATATCTTCAGTTTGTGAGTTGTTGAAGAAAGCCAACGACTCTCCGTTTTGCCTTGCTGATCAATGGATGGAATGTCACTGCTGGCGCTCGGCTAAGTCTACCAGAAACGGCAATGCCAAGGGTACCCAGCTCGCAGCTGAAGATTTGCTGTTAGCGTTAGGTACCGACCAAGATGCGAGTACAGTGCTCGTACTTTGGAAGTACATGGACTTCACATTGTTCGTCCAGACGGAGACGGGCTGTGCTGCTATTTGATGGGATATCCAACTGTGCTTCCGCGGAGGATTAGAAGTGAACCCCTTTGTAGGCCGTGGTGCAATAGTTCTCAGTCTAATTCAGGCGTGGCCTTGATGATAGAGTTACACGACACGCTTCTGTCTGCTTGTAGAGACCTGCTTTTGGAGTGGTACAGCTTCATGCGCCTCTGCTTTTGATAGCGCCGACAGGCTGAACAGTTGAACAGTCACGTAGACATTTGAGGTACCTGAGAGTACGCGCAACTGTGTGAAATACTGGCAGGTGTCCCTGCAATGATTGTCCTGCTCTCTTTCCTCACCAACGTCGATACCAAGTTACTTTGGAAGGTACTACTACCCTGAATCCACCGCTGGCATTCCGATCTCTGCTCCGTAAAACAGCGCAAGTTTGGCACCCGTCAAACCGCCGAAACAGGCACAAACCCCTCTCTCTGATTCGACATCTTGGTCATCAAACTCCTTCATCAACAGCCTCATGCTAGCACCGGAAGTCCACGAATAAGCATTGAAGCTAGTATCTTGAAAGAAGAAAGGCCTGCCATTGAGAATCTTGTCCCACCAGCCGCAAAACACAGGGGTGTGTCTTCCTGGTTGGTGCCCCCACGGATCTCAGTCTGGCTAATAAGAGAAAGAGAGCAAAAAGCCCCGAGGCTCGGCAAGGGAATAGGCGTGTCGGAGTCAGCGTCGTACTGCAAAGTGCAGACTGCGCTTTGTCCATTTGAGCGGCTCTTGTGGTCAAACTACGACTTCTTTCATGGCCTGAGCAACCCCGGATCCGAGATTAGATTCCGCCTCAAGGTGCATCATCTCGCATACAAAGTACGGATACTCAGACGGCCAGGCGCCAGCACGGATAGCTTCTCGGCTCGTTGTCACTCCTCTCTCACCTCCATTCGGCTACTCCGTACCCAGGGGATAAAAAGCAAAATACCTAGAGCAAAGAACATGCCTCTCGAGACAATCTACGTCGTTCGCCATGGGGTAAAGTGTTGCCCTCGATGCCCTTGAAATTCGATGCCCTCACACCCCCCTCCTTTCACACTGCAGACAATGGCGTCACGAGGCTGAGTGCTTCCTGTATTGACCATTGCTATTGTCAACGCCAGTTCCGGTCTAGTTGGTCCGTCGACCACACCACAGGAGTGTACTCAGCTTCGATCCCATCACCAACAGGAATCCCTGTGGACCCGGCCCTCACCGCCCACGGCGTCGAGCAGTCGTGGGAGCTCGGCCAGCACCTCATGACAGTCGACCCCCCCGTAGAGGCCGTGTACTCGAGCCCCTACTACCGGTGTCTGCAGACCATCACGCCCTTTGTTGAACTTCAGCAGAAACGGTACTCCAAGGGACGCAATGGCAGCAGCGACGGCAGCAGTCCTGCATGTACCGTGATCCGGCCCGAGTATGGGCTCTGCGAGTGGTTTGGCTCTGCGCCGTTTGAGCATCCCGGCCCAGCCTCACCGTCGGTGCTGAAATCCTTGTTCCCTGCCTTTGACGAGAGCTACGTGTCGGCTCAGCATCCTCCCAGCAGGGGCGAGACGCTGGCTCAGCTGCAAGCCAGGCTTACGGCCACGATGCAGAGTATCATTGATCGCTGCGACGCTGAAGATAGGCGAGCCGTCGTACTGTGCACTCACGCCGCCGTCGTCATCATGTTGGGCCGTATCCTGACGGGAGTCTTCCCTGAAACGGTGGACGCGGATGATTTTCGTGCCTTTACCTGCGGGCTGAGTGTCTATCGCCGGAGACTTATCAGTCGAGATGAACAAGGATCGCAAGGAGAGGGAGATTTGCCTGAGAAGAAGCCCAACCCCCGTACTGTCGTTGGAGCTTGGTCATGTGAAGCCAACAGCGACTGCAGTTTCCTAACCTGTGGCGAAGAACGAGGCTGGTACGTACGGCGGAAACAACAGAATAAGAAGACAAACAATGCAACGATCCGTGAGCTATGCTGATATGCTGGTTGTAGGAAATTCTCGGGAGACGAAGAGTTCCCAGACACGGGGTCCATGGGCCAAGACGCATCAGAGTCCAAGCTGTAGCAAGCTGGCGGGCTGGTCATGCGTCATGCCCCCATCAAAGCTTGGGATCGCCAGCAATCTACGCAGTCGATGATGCGATTACAACTGCGTGCCAGGAACGAAGTACGGAGTACAAAGGACAGGGTCTGAGGAAACGTTGAGGGCCGTCCATTCACCGACATCCAGGCCCTGCCGGGGTTGTCACGTTCTGCTTGCGCTCACGGGCTTTCGTGATGCATGCTATCGGCAGAGTATTATTAGATTTCGTCACGAGAATCGCACCGCGTGGCAAATTGCTGCTAGATAAGAAACGACATGATCACCAAAACGGCCGTGCTTGGTGCAACCCGCGAGTCTCCCCTTATTAATTGCCTCGTTGGGCCAGAACTTACCAGTTGGGCTGATCCGTTTGAGGCCGTCAGAGCGGACAACTCGCTGAAGGCAAGCAGTGTGCCGTTTCTTTCATCCATGCACATGCAGTCCTCTACACCGCGTCAGGAGACCCCTCCCTAGGAATTTGAAGCTTCGGATCGTAGCCCTACCGAGTCGGATAGATGTTCCTCCCCAGACCCTCTCCTGGCCCTTGCACTGTCGTGTGAGCGGCTCATTTGTCACTCCTCTCCTACCATTTGTACGGGTATCTGGCAGCCAAGGCACGATCTGATGCTGCGCTGGCACTCGGGAACCGGACGAATGGTCCCGTCGAGGACTGGAGACAGTAAGTCTCAAGGCACAGGCCGTGTTGCAATTTTCCAAACCCCCCTGGCAAGTTGATGGGCCATGTCTCATATGCCAAACAGGGACCTTCATCTATTACTCGCCAACTGGTATCCAGCTCAATTTACGAAGGAGTACACCGTACTCCGTAGTCGGTGGCCAAATGCCCTCCCCACTGGCGGCTTGACGTAGGGAGAGAGGCAGTGACAACGCCACGAAATGATATCCGACGACGCTTGTGTACGAGGTACGGGGTATCGGTGAGATTGGTATCTCTTTGGGGGAGAAGGGGAGTCCCAGCGTCTGGAGAAACAAGGAGACACCCTTGTGACTGATCTCCCGCTTTCTTTGCTTTTTCGCACAGACTACCGAGTAAATTGGGTCCAACGTCCAGCTCAGCTTGAAGAAAAAGGAAGATATCCTTTCTCAAAGGGACTATATAGCCCCATCAATACTCCTGACGGCAATATGTAGTAGATTGCGATGTGTGGAGCAGGGAAATGTGCTCGGGACGGGCATGTAAGCGCCGTAAAGACAAGTATCCGCGGAGCTCTGGATGGATGGATGAATGAATATTTTGATCCGCACTCAGTTCTATCCCCTGCCTATTTCTTTTTCTTTTTGATACGAATAGTTTCACTGTCATATTGAATAGTTTCACGGCATGGACGGCTCGAGGGAAAACGTGGCGTCCTCGGTTGCCGATCCCCCGTAATGGCGTCTCTATGACTGTTACTTTTCAAATTTGGGGGAATAGGAGTTATGAAGTAAGGCAGGACAGGACAGGACGTAATACGGCGAAGAGAGGGTTCACTTCTGATATATGTTCAGTTGTGCTGTATGTCCATTTGTGATGTATGTTTACCTATGATTTGCATCACCTGTACGTCTCAGGTATAATCTGTTGAGCAGCGAAGGCTTTATTATTGGAAGAGCAGACAATTTCCTTTGGAAATACATGCTCTTATCTGCATACAGATATCTACAGAGATTGAGATACAGATTAGCTATATTTGCCAAGACGGGAGCAGAAACGCCAGCATAATAGTCTTTGTCTTCGTGAGCTTATCCTCAGGGCAAACGCCTCGACGGTGAGTGACACGGGACACTTGGTGACGAACTGCTCTTCACAACTCGTGCTTCCGCCAAGGGCGACTACGAAGCTGAGCTCTTCTAGCGGTAACCGGGATAAACACCCGGGTCACTGGAGGAGAAACCTGGATACTTGTCAAGCTGAACTGAATGAAAATTGCAAGAAGAAAGTGATAATTGACAGAAATCATTGCTCCTTGCGTCCTGCTATGAAGACCGGCTGCTGCACTATACGTAAAGATTGGCGTCGAATATTGTCGAAATCTGTAAACCTCCAAGGGTCTATACTACAGACCTACAGGGTACTTTTCCGCTACGTACTATCTTCCCAACCTCCCTGAAGGACTAAGCGGCAAAAAGGAACCTTTGAGAAAATCGTGGCTGAGATCTGTCTCTGTCCGTCAGTCGACGGCGGGCTAGTAGCATGTGTGTGTTTTTTCTTTTCTTTTTTTCGGTGTCTCTTGGGTCAGGACTATTTGGGTCAAGACTATTGCTTTCTCTGCCGTGTCTCCCAACGCAACCTGTCATTTTGCGGGTAGTCTCTTCTTCCTACCATTGATTGACTATCCATCTTTCTTTCGGATTCACTATCTTGTTGGAGCGTAACCAGGGAGGATGAGCGCCACGCCGCTCTCCCAGCGACTATCGTCGACGGCGGAGAGGGGGGCTGCAGCTCCGCCCTTTGAAGGTATAGGGAGGATAGACCTTGCCATACAAACATACGGTGTAAGTGTATGCTTAGCTGGGAGCCTGGGGAGATGGGTAGATGGCATGTGCCTCCCAATTGCAATACGACTGTCGTAGGGCATCAGAGAAACGGCATCGTGTAGCACCAAAAGCCATGTACCAAGTAGCTTCTGCCATGCACCCTTCCAAGTTGGAGTTCTTTTGTGCCACGACGGCAAGGTGCTCACACCTTCACTGCCTCAGTAGTAGTATGCTCTGCAGATAATGCTGCAACTATGTGATGGCCCCGGCCAATTTGCAGCGCTTGGAGTTGACGTGGAATCGATACCTGACCTGGTGTCGTAAGAAGTCCTCCAGGTTAGGCAGTAAATATACCAACTGAAGTACAATCTCTGGTACTATAGTAGTTATCTCGCTTGGTGTTGACGATTCCTCTTCCGAACGCCGTAGACGTACAAGCAGCCGGTGCAAATCTGTCGTATGTACTCGTATGCACGAGACCTGCAATTCCGGGAAAGAGAAAACAAAAAGCGACAACAAGGACAAGGCCTGCAGTCTGGTCTAGTCCGGTCTCAGGGCGCAAATCCTGCTGCTGCTGGTGCTTCTGTATCGGGCCTACGAGCAGCAGCAGCAGCAGTTCGACGTATTGTATGAATCGCTGCGGGCTGCCATTGGACGCTCCCATGTAAATGTACATGACTTGTACCCGTCGAGATGCATCAGAATGTTGCAGGGCAGCAGCACCAGCATCAACTGTAGGAGGTATTAGTGAGTATGGAAGTATGTATGGTCCACGACAGCACATGCTTGTAGGTGTACACACACACTCACATCACCCTTTTGGGAGCCTTACATGCAGGCATCGTATGCAAGTGCGTCCATGGTTGGAGACGTGTGTGTGTGCAGATGCCAATAACGAGCCACTCCATATTTCCCGGCTCAGAAAACCTGGTCCCCCCAATTGCCTGCAAGCCGGCAGAAGCGGAGCCCTCTCTTCTGTTCATGCGGCACCACATCCCGATAGGCTGCAGAGGGGCGATTGCATGCACCTGGAGCTTCACCGGTCCCAAGCCATCAACGCAGGTTGCTGAGACATGGCGGCAATCCGGAAGCGAAACCGGTTGCCGAAGATCGACTGCTGCTGAGACTAGTAATGCTGCTTGAAGGTGACGCTCCCTTTCGCCCTCCTCTCCCTCTCTTTTTCTTCTTTTCTTCCTCCCTTTCACCCGCCCCCTGCTCTGGCGGAGGAACAGGTATGTATGTAGGATCTGGTTGACACCGCCTGGAGAGCTGGAAGGGAGATCAGCAATGGTTTATGCACGTTGTTCGTATCGACCGGGTTCTGACTTGGAGTCGCTGACAGGGTCTTGGGTTCAGGGCTGTCTTGCCTTGGGCCGGGGGATAAGAGGAGCTGAAAGCTTATCGACAGCGGATCAAATCCATGGAGTTGATCTTACTCAGTCGGCCTGTTTACCGGGTCTGGGGTTTACAAATGAAATGCTGGTACCTTGAGGTATGTACAGTACGTATCATCATCATCATCATCCCGCCCACCAGGTGTTGCTTCTGCGTGTAAACTCTCCTCCAATCGGACTCGTATACCGAATTGAAGGTACATAATGTTTGCTTCGTGATATCTGATAACATATCAGCCTCTTTGAGAGATCATCACTGCAAACCACCCTCAATTGCAGTGGTAGGCCAGAGGTACATGGCGAGGTATCCCAGATCGCTGGCATTCCGCACCCTTGATTGTTCCTTCCCCGGCTGCTGCAGCTGTCCACTGACCGGTCAAATGCAAGAGCAGGGGAGCATCGGCCAATCAGACGCCGGCGATGGCTTACTCGATGCCCGCTCCCTCATCCGGTCTAGCGCCGACCGGGGCCTGATTGGCTCACGTCTCTTCATCTGTCTTCCTCCTCTTTCACTCCCTTGCGCCCAAAGATTCATCTCCTCACACAACCTCCTCTCGACAGGCAGGAAAAAGCAACGATCGCGAGGAGAAACGCCCTCTCTTCGAATCGTGCGGAGCTGACGCACCCGCGCCACAGTCATTTTCTTCTGTAACATTTTGCTCGTTTCTTTTTTCGGCCTCCCCTCCCTCGCCCGTCGTTTCTTTTTGCTCCTCTAGTGCCAAGCACCATCCCCTTGATGGCCTGTGTGAGCAGACGTTGTCTGACAATGCCACCACTTTCCAGTTGTTGTCCACAGCAGCTGGCACTAATGCTGCTCAAACCGCCATTGCAACGTCTCGGCCCAACGCTGCCGGTGATGATGATTATGATGCTGTTGACAATGAGAAACGGATACTAACGCTGTTGAATGTTAGTACTACTGCCTAGTATCAGGATGGCCAGAGAGAGCCGCATGTCTTGTATGGTCTCGTATGGGAGGGGCGGCGCCGGGGGAGCTGGGACCGGGCGTGGGCCACGGCCAAAGACCAAGGGCCGCCACCAATTCCTTCTTCACTGACCCTCTTCGCCGACAAGTGCTTCGCGGAGAGGCGCAAAGTTCACCCGGCACTGCACGCCGGGCTCAGCCGCGAGGCAAGGAGGTCCGTTCTTCACTGCTTTGGACCTGGCCTCTGGCCTCTCCGCAGCTGCCGTCTCCCTCTGGCGCCCTGCCCTGCATCTTGCTTCATTGCTCCCAGACACACAGGAACCCGGCGTCGCATCTGCCTGCAGGAAGAAACAAAAAAAGAACCGGTTCCGCTAATCTGAGTCTTGGGAGTGGCACATTTGCGTCCAGCTGCTGGCAGTTCACCACTGACTTGGCCGTGGCATACCCCCCCTGATTGCGGCAGCAGGTCACTTCTCAGATCTTGCTCGGCCTTCCCTCTACCGGCCCCGGATTAGCCACGTCGAACCTGGACCTGCTCCCCTGGCCCTCCTGCTCTCCGTCGTCCAAATCTTTTATGCAAAGCCGCCTGGCATCGACGCCCAAGTTCTACCAGCTGCCACGCCTCACCTGCTTGCCAGATGCTGGCCAGCTGTTGCCCAATTAGATATGTGAATCCTGAGGTCTCGAATGTTGCTTATTCTCTGCGTGAGCTGGTCGCCACCGTCTAGACTGGTCTTTGAGCTGCAAACTTATGCAGCCGGCCTGTATCATCACGGAATCCAGCTCGGTAGGGGCTGTCGTGTTGTTGTGTCTCTGGACAGAGGCCGTCTCCATCGCATTTCCGACCTCTCGGGTTTGCTTCTTTGGGGACTACTTGCTTTGCGCAAGCATGTAAGCCGTGAGCAGAGCTCGTCGTCTGACACTGTGTGTGTATGTGAACGTGCCCAAAGCCATGTTGTTGGTCCACGCAGCAGATTGCTGTCAATCTGGGTGCAAATTCCCCCGGCTTGGTGGCAACCCGGCATCTGAATGCAGCCTCCCTGGACGAGATGATAGCCGTACCTGCGATACGACCTCACTTGTGCGGCCACCGAAGAAATACGTCCGATGAAGCATGGGGTGCGAGTGCTAAAAGAGGTATTGAGGCGGTCCTGCTACTGCATATTTTTCGTGCGGGTGGCGCCTCGTGGCGAGGGTCCGTCTCGCATCATCTGCTTGCTACCTTTTGATGGCTGCTAGCATGCACACAACGACCAACACAGCTGTGGATATGCTCAACATCATGGTGGTGCTATTGGGAGATCTCTTCAATGCCACCTGGTCCCTCTCTGGTCCCTAACAATCTCCACAATCCGTCTATGCGTCCTGCCGGATTCTTCGCCGTTGGGAAGACAAAACCAAGGGAAACACGCCATCTCGATACCAACACGAGTGGCTTACATACCTTAGCTGAGGAGACAACTGGCGTATGGTCCTTTTGTCTTTGGGAGCATGGATATTCGTTCATAACCGGACGATTAGTTTGGCCACCAGCGGGAATCTTGCGTACTCGTACGGCCGTCTCATTCTCGGTCTCTCATCTCTTTACCTATTGTCATCACCCTTGGTTCACCACCCCAGCTCAGCCCTTCGGCACTAGCCTTGCCTTAGAGGCGCATTGGTTCATGTTGCCACGCCACATCTGTCTTAGGAAGTGAATACTCCCCGAATCTCTCTCTTGGCCTTGCAAGACGGGCTTCACCCTGCAGAGCATGAGCGGATACAAAGCCGCCTCTGATGGGGCCCCCCGACGTGGTGCCAATTTTGGCACCCCTGCCCTCTCAAACCGCCGCAGGTTTGGATGTGCCGTCCTTTTTATCGATTCTGCGGTGATCCACTGGAACAGGGCCACACCTTGTGTGTTGGACGTTGTCTCGTGTGCAGGGTTGAGGACAGGGCGGACAACGAAGAGACCCCTCCCCTCCAAGAAGAGAGGAGTGGGAGTCGCTTGTACCGCCCTCTCTGGAGCCCATCACGGCCGATCCAGCCATTGGTCATGGCGGTAGCAAAGCGCCTTGGTGGAAGGCCGTGGCACAGGCCTGATCCCCCAGGGTCTGAACACACTCCAAGGCAAAGCGCAGCAAGTACAAGAAGACCGTGCTCCTCGTGTTGACCCTCACTCAGTGTTATCCTCAAACCTATCCACTCTTTCCCTTCTCACGCAAGTCTTGTCCGCCTACCCTTTTGTTACAGTCTATATCCCTCGTTACCGCGGACATCTACCTGCTGGAACTCTCCCTCTCATCCAACCCGGGCCTTTGTGTCTTAACTGCAGCCTCTGTCGATTTGCCCATTGTCTTCAGAGACAGCCCTCCGGTACCCAGGAACTCGCCCATTGTTTTCGCTGCTGTCTTATACGCCTTACTCGAGGGTTACTCTGAAAGATGTTCCCTGTGCAAGAGGTTCACGACCGTCGTGGTTCTTCTCCGGCCACAGCCAACATGCTGGGCATCGCAAGCATGACGAACAGAGAGGGATTCTTTCCTAGAAAGCTGTCCACCGACTACCTATCTTCTGTTCCAAGATCTCTTCTCCACCCACAAACCCCTCCAGACTCAACCTCTGCGAGTCCCATCGTCAAGCCGGAGGGTATGTGCTGCGCCTTGGTCATCGGACTCGACTATCACGGTCCAACCCGCAAGAGTACTCGACATGAGACAGCTAACGTATTCCATTAGGATCCTTCTCAGCTGCGTCAAGTAACGTCTCCCGGGAGTGCTCCCCGATGCCTCGTTTGACTCGCCTAAACTCATACGCCAACCCGCCTCCCATCAAGCTGCCGAGCCTTAGGGAGTTCGATCAAGGTGTGGACGCCATCGCACGATCGTATGGATCAACACGGTCTTGGACCCCTCCCTCGCCTCTCTCCAGCCTCCCTCCTCCCTCTCCACTATCCAGCCTTCGTCGTGGCTCCTTACTTCCCCAACCGCTGCCGTCGATGCTGGCTTTCTCGATTCATGAGCCCACGTACCCAAACTACGCCATTAGCAGCGACTTCTGCCCTTCAAGGCTGGACGGCTACCCTAGCCCGCCTCCCGACAGCGAAGGGCGGCACATCAACCAGAAGTACACCCAAGAAGAGGGCGACTTCATCATCTATGCCTGGCACGACAGGAAGCTGAAGTGGCAACGAATCAAGCAGGAATTTGCAGAGAGGTTTGGCCGCACACCAGAAAGGACTGTTCAAGGCCTCCAAGCCTGGTACTACCGTATGAATCAGCGCATTCCGGTCTGGGACAGAGATGGCAATCTCATCTTTGATAACGATGATGACTTGGAGCCGAGACACGTCAGCATCAAGTGCCGTGAGAGAGACAGCCAAGACCGGCCGATGGAGCCTATGGGGCTTGCCCAGCGTTACCCCGACCGAGCTGTCTTTTATGACTGGGTAGACGACGAAACAAAGATGAAGTGTATGGACTGGGGTGAGTCTGATTCTTATCAAAGCCCTCATAGATCTGCAAAGGATGCTAACCGACTTCTCAACTGTAGCCAAGAAACGCCTCCATCAGCTCAGGGAACGCAGGGAGCGGCGAAGGAGAAAGGAGCAGAGGCGTCTCAAGATGTGAGCGACTTGCCTTTTCAGACTCATACACTTAGAAGACGGGAGAAAGGGAGGCGTCACTTTCGAGAGGGACAGAGCGCTGTCCATGCTTTTTCTCTCTCGTTGAGAGCAAAAAGTATGGTCGTGTACTACTACTAATCGATCTCCCCAGCGGAGACGGCCACCATTCACTACATCCCTTCTTCTCCTTGCGTCAGCCGGCAGCAGTTTTCTTTTACGACATCATAAACGGCTTTTTGATAATTTTTCTTCTTTTATTTTTCTCTATGTTCAGGTCGAAGTCTTCGTGCTTCAATGAGGGCACGGGTTTCAAGCATCAAGCATCGGAGGAAAGCGTTCTTTTGCATCTTGAGGTTTGCTTTGTTTTCTCTTCTTCATCATTCTCGTTGTTCTGCAACCAGTTTCATTGTTCTTCTTCGTCTTTTTGGCTTTATTTCATATATATTCTCCCCATGTACTAGTATTTATTACTTGCTGCTGTTATTCTCACTGCTTTTGCTGGATTCTGATGGCTGGGGCCGGCGAGCCCTGTCGTCGCTTTTATCTCTATATTTCCTGCATATATCTAGGGGCCTTTAATGAGGAGGTCATGATCGTTATAGCTGGGCGAGGGCATGGAAAATTGGTCGCTTGTTCATTGGACGGGGAATTCGTATATGAGCCAAAAGAGTTGGCGAGATATCATGACTTCTTAGTATATCTGGATCTACACAATCAAATCTACATTGGTAATTCCTACTCGGACGCTTCGTCTTGTTCTTGATCTGTGATTCTACTGCATTCTACTTTGTACTCGTTCTGGCAGTTCGTGTGAACGCCACCCCCCTCCTCTTTCGTCTTGTAGTCTGTATAACTCTTGGTTTTCTTCTACTATTTGGGTTGCCCTGCATTGGACGCGTGTCGCCGAGAGCTATCCCTTGCGTCTCACAGCAGCGAGAGTCACCGGCAGCCAAAAAAGTCAAAGACCTAGACTAGCTTTCTCTCTGTTCGGTGACAAAGGGTACCAGCAGCGTGCATGTGACCCCGGATGGAATTCCTTCATTCTCACCTCCGCCTCTTTCGTTTCCCGCCGGCTTCTTTCTTGGCATTCGATGAGAACTAACAAATTTTTGTTTCTCTCTTCCTGATAGGATGAGAGAGCAAGCAAACTAAATCCCTCCAAAGGAATGGCCCGGCAGACGTTTGGACGTGGCACTTGGATTGGATTGGATTAGACTGGCTGTTTGCCTTTTTGATGGTCAATGATTTGCAATGAGAGCCTCTACATGTGGAAATCCCCAGAGGGGGTGTGTGTTATGTCGTGTATCGACTTCTTGTTGTCGATCAAGCAAGCGCTGGGAAAGGAGGGGGAAAACATCTGCAATGTATTCAATCCAACCAGCAGAGAGTCAAAGACAGAGCCTGGCGCTTGCTGGATCCGTTTTCCTTTCTGCGCCACAACCCCCAGAGCGCTTGCGTGAGCTCCATTCATGAACCGAGAGCAAGGAAGAGGAGGAAGAGGAAGAGGAAGAGGAGTAGCAGAGCGGTGAGCATACAAAGCATGTCGAAAACGGGTAGTCAGGGGGGCGTGCAGGAATGTGTCGCCCAACACCCAGATACACACAACGTGCTTCGTACACGTACATTACATATACGGCATATATGTGCACAACAACAGTTCCAATTGGTTGGGGAGTCGCAGCAGATACTTGGCGTTTCCGCGTGCGTTATGCCGCATCCCATCACGATTCCCTTCTGTAGAGCAAAGAAGAAGAGGAAATGGCAAATAATCTGCAGACGGGCCACGTGGGGGGTGTCATCTCGAAGGGCTCGGGTAGTGATGATAGGCGGTTGTTACACGGCCCCGTTGTATGTTTGTGAGTTTCTTCGAGGAGGAGGTGAGGGGCTCCCTGGTGGGAGGCAGCAAGCTTTTGATCGGAATGCTAATGGTGATGATGACAATGACGAGGGTGATGACGATGCTCGGCGGCTTTTGGTTCGATAGCATAGCAGGCGGTTGGCCCAGAATGAAGGGGAGAGAGAGACAAGGGGGGTGTCGGATGGCGTGTTGTGGAATCTGCGGTGCTCAAGGAACAGACGAAGAGACAGACGAGGTCTTATCGCAGCCTATCGAAAGGCGGCGTTGCGTTGCATGAATTGTCGAATACGGTCCATCCTTGCGTCATCATCGTCGTCGTCCTGCCCTTCCATGGCAAACTCGTCGCTGTCGTATTCGTTGTCGTCGAACTCTTCTTCGTCTGAGGCATTGGCGTTCCGGTACATGTAGGCGTGGCGGTCGTACTCATCCTCAGTATCCACTTCATCCTCTGGGTAATCTGCCGTGTAGTAGTTTTCCGCTGTTGTAAAGGGTCAATGGAGAGGCTCTTGTCTCATGTGGATCAGATCAGTGTCTTGCATGGCGGTGGCTTACCATTTTCGTCCTCGTCATCTTCTGCATACTCATCATCTTCGTCTTGGGGTGGCCCGTAAAACAGCATGTTCTCTTCTTCTCCATCCAAAACCAAGAGGCCAACATCAGACGGTAGCACATTGACGTCCATAGTGTGAGCGGGGATGCGCACGTATTCCTCGATGATCCAGTCCGCATCGTCCCCTTCTTCCTCACTCGCATCAGCCATGGGGGTATCTGCCGTCTCCCCGGCCGGGCTATCTGGCGCTACAGCAACAGCCGGATGGCGCTCTTGATATCTCTTTTCCGGGGCCTTGGGCCTGAATCTGGGCTTCTCCGCCTGCTTCTTCTCAACCTCCATGGCGTGTAAGTTTGCACCAATCTCGTCCAGTACCCATTGATTCATGTCAGCGGTAATCTTGTCCATGTCCTCAGTATGGCGGTTGATCAGCGACTGCGGGAGAGGATGGCGGGCTGGTGGCTCCTGGGAAGGATCACGCCGCTTTGCGATTCCAGGCTTCTTGAGGTGTCTCTGCTCGATGTGCTCGTCGGAGGTCGCCACCACCTCCTGAGAGGGGCCTTTTGTAATGACTGCCTGGGCATCTCTGATGACGAGACTCTGTCGCGAGGATCGTGGGATAATCTTTTTGCGGCCTGTACGCTCGACAAAGATGGTTGGCCCATGCCGCGCATGTTTCGAGATTCCTGCGCTGGTCGGCCCTTGGGCGGCGGACGCCTGCGCCAACATCGCCCGCGATACATGGAACTTGCGCTGTTCCGGAAGCTGGCCATCGTCGGATCGCTTCGCGGTTCCCCGGATATCGCTTGTTGAACTTGAAACACGGCCGTCGCTGTGTGTTCTTATCGGCGAGGGACGATCTTCCGGTTGCGAGACGTGGATGACGGGTTTGCCATCGCTGCGGCTCACGGCCGGGCCTGACGGTGCGGCCTGGGACTCTCGTCGCTGATACACCCAATTGCGGTCGCTGCGGTGGCGCTTGGCCCCTTCTTCGAGCTCTACGCGGTGTTAGAGGAGCGGCGCACTGAGGACGTCCATGTCAACGGGCGAACTGACGGAGGAAAGTGACGGGAGACTCGTCGTCCCGTTTGCGCTTGACCCGGATGAGCTGCGGGGGAATCGACATGGCTGAGGCCTTTTGAATGTGGAGAGACGCAGATGAAGAAGATGCCGCTTGTATGTCTGTCAAATCAAGCAAAGGAGCAGTTTGCAATGAGGACAGCGCGGGACAGCAATACACAGCAAAGTAACAAAAAAAAAATCGAAGTCTGAATATTTTGGCGTAGTCATCATTTTGGAGGTTGCTCCCCAGTTCGGGCTAGCAGGTGCCGCCCATAGCGGTACAAGGGTAGGTGCGAAGGACCCGGCGTGGCATGACAAGTGACGTCGCGGCTCGTTACACTGAGGCATGATCCCCTGACTGGTGCCTTCTCCAAATAGCAGACAAGAAGAGTTGACCTCGAAGTCTACCTGATGAATAATGATAAGTTAGTACCTGTAGTCCAACATCATTCTTTTCCATATACTATCTGCAGGGTCAACGTCCAAGCCCATAGAAGTTTGATGCATCCCTCGTGGAAACTCAAGAACAAGGCGGTTACATAATATCAAACGGCGTCCCCTCAAAATATACTTCACCAGTCAAATCGTCCATCTCGCCCACCTGAGGAACCATCAAATAACCATCAGGCTAAGCGTTTCTAGCACCAGCTTCTCCGCACAGCGTTCCTTGCCTCTGATTGGCCCGACCCCAAATCCATGATATCACCGCTAGGCCTACCTGGGCAGTACCTGCGCGGAGGTTCCGCCTGCATCGTCCCGCATTGTCCAAGGAACCTGGAGCCGTGGCTGTTTTGCCGCAGAGCCACGGAGCAACGGGCCGTATCCAAGACCTTCGTGCTTCTTGCAGGCATTCTCTCGACATGCTGGCTTTACCCGGGCTGGTTATGGTTACTTTACCTCACAGACACGCTGCATTGCATTGATTGCGTGACTAAAAGCGAGCAGATGGGCGAAATAAATACCTCCCCCAAACGCATTCGCAATGCCGCTCCCCTCCCGCCATATTGTATTACTAGTAGTATTCAACGCTCGAGGCTTGCCTTAGGCCGGACGCGAACGCCTTACGCGACGCCCACGTCACTACCAGGTGCCACTCGCCAGCCATGACGATTCTATGAGCCGTTCGGGATCCAGAGCCGCCCTCCACCACCGCCTCTCTCCCGGTTCTCTCCAGCAGGGAACTTCCAGGCAGCTGCCAGTAGCCTCTGCCAGCCAATGATCCAGCGTCACGGCCCGGGTTCCCATCCAACCATCCCCATATCTTGATCCCTCTCGGAGCTGGGCCTCCAGCCTTGGTGAAGGAAACAGAAACTCGGACCTGAACCCCGCATAAGAAGAGGCTGATCAGCCCATCGACCCCTTGTTTTTTCTGCTTCTGCCGTATGCAAGGAGAGGAATAGCAGCAAGCAGCTCGTTTCCTCTACCACTGAATCAGTGGCGCGGTGCCTTCAATCCTGCAGCGCATAACAGCTCACCCCCCTGCTGGGCTTCTCGATTGGAACACCACAGCTTGACGCCGGTGTCAAGTACCAAGTACTACTGCGAAGCTCTTCATCTCTACAGACCCCCACCGTGTGTCGCCCAGCTTCCTCTTCCTCTCCAACCATCGCCATGTCGTCAGCCGCCGTTCCTTATACCGTTACGTTCCACCGCCCCGGGACTGAGCCCCCCGTGTTCCTGGCTGGTAACTTTGCGAACCTGGAATGGGGGCTCCAGGAGATGGAATTCTCTCGCAAGGACGGAGGTGAATATTTCTTCGAGTCCCGCGTATTCGGTGAGCCTGGGAGGGAGTATCAGTTCAAGTTCAGGGCTGGCAAAGAGGGGCCCTGGATGGTGGATGAGAATAGAGCCACCGGTGAGTTGCCCCGTCGCCTTTTCGATATCATCATCCATCATCATCATCATCTATCCATCATTATCATCATCATCACCGTGATTATCGTCCTCGGTATCAGTCTGACTTTTGGATGTTCCTCCAGCTACGGACGAAATGGGCAATCGCAACAACGTCCTCAAAATGCCCAAGAACTACGTGCCCAAGCTCAAAGGGGAAGAGCAAAGACGGACCTCAACCCCCATTGAGCAAGTGGCCTCGGTTGCAGCCGAAGTGGCGGATACAGCTGCAAAACTCGATGAGGTATGACGAAACGACCTGTACATATCCTTTCTCTTCTTTTTTTGCAACGCAGTAACATTCTAACAGGCATCGTAGCAAGACGACTCGACCCCTCCCATCAGCAGGTCCGGCGGAGAGAGCGAAATTGATGAAGAACTTAAAACCCCCTTGTTTGCCCACGAGTGTTTCGGCGCATACAACTATGTGGACGATGCCTTGGATCACCAAGCTCTTGATGATGATAAATTGCGGCGGGAATCTTCGAAGCCGAGGTTCGACGAGTTCAACATTGACGAAGTGGATATCAATGATCCCACCATCGAGCAGTTTCCGTGCGACAAAACGGCCATCTTCAGCACTCTACGCAAGATTCAGTCGAGTCTGGCAGAAGACCAAGCCGTCATTGATGATACACAACCGTCGCCTCGAATGGACGCAAGAAGGTTCAGCGTGGATTCTGATGATAGTGTCCTGTCTGCAGGTTCTCTCAGCCCAGCCACGGCAAGAAAGAGGGAGAATCGCATGTCAACCAGCAGCGGCCGCAACAGGTCTCTTGTATCACTGGGCTCCATTGCCGAAGAGCCCAAAACACCGGGTCCCGAGGAGGGCGCCCATCCAGTGGCCACGGCCGGCTATATGAAGAATGACACTGGCTTTGGTCGTGCCAAGAGCCCCGCGATTGAGCAAGGCGAGCATCTCATGATGAAAGGAGCTTAGGTTGGGGAAAAGCATGGGATTATGGTTAAGCAAATCGACTCTACAACGGGACAGCAGGACAGGAAGGGCGAGACATGACGCCGGTCTTCATACATAGGATGCATTTTTCTCTACTTTGCAAGCAGCCACTTCTCTGTGGTATCTGTCATTTTCTCATTTATATTTCTTCAATTATTTATATTTTCATACTATGCTTGTAGGCAATGAAGCACAATGGACATTTCGTCTCTGGTTGATACTTTCGTGGAAAATGGATTGCACCGGGGAGTCTGTTTCCCACTGCTCATTTGCAACAAAATGGACTTCTTCACCGGACCCTCCTGTCTTCCGTAAGGAAATCTTAAGGTAATCGATGGAAATTACTCGAAAAAGATCAACCTGCGCCTTTCCGTCTTTGAGATCGTGAAGCCGGGCCCCAAGTGCCGCTCATCAACGGGGCCGGCGCTAGCACTGCCGATGCGACCCGCGCCGATAAGCAGCGACAATCAGTACGATAAAGAAAAAAAGTTGCAAAGCTTCTGCATCTCCTCCATCAACGCCAATCTCACCACATCGAGACATTTCAAGATGCGTCGTGCAGCCGCAAACTCGGTCTGCTTACGCTGTGTCTACACAATCCGAAGCCGGCCTCTTACACAGCCCTCACTGAGCCCGTCAATACTTCCCTCGGTGCAGCCACAGCCATGTCTGGGCCAGCGCTCCTTCACGCAGCGAGCCAGGGACAGGCCCTCGCGCATGATCCTCGCCGACCAAGTCCACAAAACACCCCGTCTGGGTCGGGATGACCGCAAGCCGCGCCGAGAAAGAATCGCAGGTCCCTTTGCCGGCATGAACCGGACGGTAGCCAACATTGACCCCAGCCGGGCGGCGGCAAGAGCTCGCTCGGTCGATCGCAAAGACTCCAAAGACGACAGCAGGCGGCGGCCGCCAAACGATAGAAAGGCGCTCAAGATGCAGCGGGCACTGGCGTCGGTGTCCTATAGCAAACGCACGTCGCTGAAAGAGAAGATGCAGAGCTACGAGTCGTTTGATCAGTTTGACCTTCTTCCTGCGGTCAAGACGGCCATCGGCGACGAGGTCTTCGCAGGAATGGTTGACATTCGTCCGACACCGGTGCAGCGGCTGGCGATTCCGGCGCTGCTGGGACAAAAAGAGCCAGGAGAGAAGAGGGCTCAACAGGAGAGGCAGTCGTCGTTCCTGTTGGCGGCGGAGACTGGATCGGGCAAAACGCTTGCCTATCTGCTGCCGGCCATTGATGCGCTGAAGAGGGCCGAGGCCGAGGATCCGGAGATTCAGGCCTACAAGGAGCGTGCTCAAATCGAGAAGGAGCGTCAAAAGGCCGCGGATTTCAAAGGAAAGCCCTTTGAGGAGCCTCATCCCACCATGGCCAGGCCAAAGGTTGTCGTGCTGGTCCCGACAGCCGAGCTGGCTCACCAAGTCGGGCTGGTGGCCAAGAAGCTGTCGCATGCGGTCAAATTCAAGACGGAGATCTTATCATCGAACCTGAAGCCCCAGCAGATCCAGAGGAACCTGTACGGACCCAAGGGACTCGATCTCGTCATCTCGACACCTCATCTGCTGGCCTCGATTGCAGATTCCGACCCCAACATTCTTTCTCGAGTCTCCCACTTGATCATTGACGAAGCCGATTCGCTTTTCGATCGGAGCTTCTCTGCCGTGACTTCAAGCATCGTGGAGCGCTCAACGCCCTCCATGAAGCAGCTCATCTGCTGCTCGGCAACGATCCCGAGAAAGCTCAACAACTACCTGGCCACCAACTATCCCAAGATGGTCAGAATCACGACGCCGAACCTGCATGCCATCCCCCGACGTGTCCAGCTCGGCGTCATCGACGTCTCCAAGGATCCCTACCGCAACAACAAAGACCTTGCGTGTGCCGACGCAATCTACACCATCGGGCGAGAGGCCTCGCAGCACGAGAACCTGCTGAAGGACGAAATCGACGTCCGCCGCATCATAGTCTTTGTCAACGAGCGAGAGAAGACGGAACAGGTCGCCGAGTATCTCCGCTCCAAGGGAATCGATGCTCAAGCTCTGCATAGAGACACTCCCGAGAAGCGTCACGGCGAGACCCTCGAGACTTTCACCACGTCCGAGCCGCTGCGGATCATTGCGCCCCCCAACCCATCGCGGAAACGATCTTTGGCAAACGTCAAGGTCCTGGTGGTGACTGATCTGGCGTCCAGAGGCATTGACACTCTCGCTGTTCGACACGTCATCCTATACGACGTTCCCCATACTACGATTGACTTCATCCACCGTCTGGGGCGGGCTGGAAGAATGGGCCGACGAGGCAGAGGCATTGTGCTTGTGGGTAACGATGACAGGAGGGATGTTGTTGCTGATGTGAAGAAGAGCATGTTTATGGGTCAGGCGCTCATCTAGACGGTCAAACGGGATTGTGAGTGGACTTTGAGTGTATTATTTGGCATATCATTATGACGATAAAGGGAAAAGAATCTGGCTGGTTACGGCCGTGTATGATATATATCGACGACTCACTAGAGATATGGGGATGGACATCTCTGATGTGTAATGTATCATGTTACAAGGACATATCTCCAGCACCTAAGGTAGTATGAAGCAAAAGAAAACTGAAAAGTGTCCAACGGTAGTTGTGTTGGTCCATCGTTGGTAGCGCACCCGACTGCGGTAGATCTTACTAGTAGAGCGACGAGGCTGAAATCCCAAGCCGTCACCTTATTTTTCTTCGTGAGTAGTGCCCCACCCAAGCTGTCAGCCTCGCGTATCCTCCACTTCCACCCGCGTCAGGACGCGTCAAGACTTTAAGCTAAATTTAACCCGCAGCCAGTATTGTTTCCCAACCACATTACTATGACATCGCGATAACAGCAAAGCATTCTTCACTTTTTTATGCACCTTGGCCTTGAGATCGGACATAACGATTAACGGGCAAATCTTTCGTGACCACGTCTCATCAGCAAGCTTCCACCACCTACAGCGTGAATTCTCCTGCCACCTCCCCTTCGCGCGCACTTCCCTGCTGCCTGCAATGCCGCGGCCGAGGAGGGGACGCGGTGGTGCAGCTCGAGGAGCAGCCAGAGCCGCTGCACAGCCTCCAAGCAGCAGCAGCCCCAGCATCGCAGGCGATCAGAAAACAGAGACCAGAGGACGCCCCAGAGGACGCCCGAGGAAGAATCCGCTCCCCGCTACACGGCCCAGCATCAGCGAAGAAGACGCCATCCAGGCCGCAACCCGCACCCGCGACGAGGCGCTTGAGAAGCTCGCCAACAAAGATGCGACCACAACAAGCGACGAGACGGCACCACGCGCAAGCTCGCGGAGCTCCATAGAGCTCGGGCGATTCACCGCGACGACTACGCCTGGGCGCAACCGACGAGACACGAGCGGGCTGGATCTGGCCGACAGCGTTTTCGGCGACTTGGAGGACAGCTTCGCGGAGGGTAACATTCCCGGCTCGGCGCGCTCGGGAGATATTTCGAACATGTCGTATAGCGCGCTGCGCTCTCAGTCGCGTCGGTCTAGTTTTGTTGGGAGAAACGACCCCCCGATTCGACCCAGCAGCCGCACTGGGAATACCCCGAGGGTTGGCTCGTCTTTCAACATTGGGCTTTTCAAGAGGCGTGCGCGAGAGCCGAGCATTCTCGGGGGCAGCAGGATAGCTCTGCAGGAGGAGGAGCCTCGGGCGATTGAAGATTCGGAAGCGGACAGCGAGGATGACTTTGAGCCCGAGGCTGAATCCACTCCCCTGAACAACAGGCGCCGCACGCAGGGGAAGATTGATAGCGAAGAGCCGGAGGTGCCATATGAAGCCGAGTCTTCAAACTCGAGAAAGCGCAAGAGTTTGGATACGCAACAGAGCAGAGCACGGCCTGGAAAGGTGTCACGGACAGAGCCTGGTCCGTCTAGGCAGCCCGGTGAACGGGACTCATCAGAGTTGCCAGATGCGCCTCCGTTCTCGCAGCATGATCAAGTGGATGAGACGAGCGACTCTGAACTCTCAGAAATGTCTTTGCCGCGAGACCTCCCGGCAAGACTCCCTCCACGTCCAGTCACACCGGTCAACCTAGAGGAAATCGCAGCCCCGCCGGCGAGCAGCGGTTCAGAAGGGCCAGAGGTGTGGCCAGACATTCGGACGCTGGCCAAGAAGCGCCGCCGACCTTCCGTCACCACTCCCACGCGCCTCGAGAACCTCTCAGACATGTCCTCTCCCCCATCACTGACGCACTCACCCAACTACGACACGGCCAAGACCGGCAAGCCCCGCGGACGGCCACCACAGCGCCAGCAGCAGGAGTCCCCCAAGATGACCACGGCTGACCTTACGAGCTTGTTGCCCAAGCGTAAGTACAAGAAATCGCGCGATCCGCTCGGCCTGGAGAGCGACGAGGAGCTCGACACTTCGGGATTGGGCCACGAGGATGACGAATTGTCTTATCTGGACACGCAGACTGCGCGCAGACGGAAAAGGGGCCGGCCACCTACCAAAGCTCGCTCGGCTTCTCGCGGCGGCAAGCGGACAGCATCATCATCGGCTAGGCCGACGTCCTATGCAGCCAGGTCCCGTCACTCGTCGGATAAGGAGAATGCAGAAAACGACGGTAGTGGGAGCGAAAACGAAGAAGTGAGCAGGTTTGATCCTCTGGCGGATGACACGTTCAATGAGGCTGCTGGGGGCTCAGCTGATGCTATTTCTACCGAGGAGCTGAAGCAGGCGAGCAACAAGTTCAAGGAGGTGGACAAGTGGGAGCTGGATTTTGAGGAGGTGGCTGAGCCGTCTTCGCCGCAGGATGGGCGATGATGTGCCGGGCGTGGTGATATCGGTTCGCCTGTTATGCCTGGTTGCCTTTGGTTTCTGTGCTATGGTTCTTCGTTGGGGCGCTGGGTCTCTCTTTTCTTGCATGGTTGATTCTTCTTACGCTTTCACGCATTGATCAAGACACATTTGAGGGAGTGGCGCTGGTCTGGATTGGTCGGTTGGTTGGATGGATGGATTTGTACTACCATTGTTGATATCCGTGGTCTGGAATCTTGTTGCATTATCTCTCCCCTTGCGATGGAGAGCCTGCTGGGGAGCTTCTATGCTCCCGTTTATCTTATGAACAAAAAAAGAAGAAATCAAAAGTTGAGAATATATCCTAGGGTTCATGCCCAGTACCAGAACGCCCCCATGCCTCATATATGCGATGCCCTCTCACGCCCCTCTAGATGTTTGGACTAGATTACTGTTTTCCTCTTGTTTCGCCTTCCCTTTTGGTGTCCCGCATTGATCCCAATCACTGCTGCCCTGCCAGTGACACTGCTTCTATCCTGTGTTCGACAACGTTCAAGAATGGATCCAAGGCATTGGGATCCCGTAGAGCGACGGTGACATCATCCGGTAGCCTTCCTGTCCTCCGCAGCGCCTGGAACCAGAAAAAAGTCATCAGTATATGGAACATCCAGCGTCAAAATCGCGGCACCATCAAAACTCACATTCTTTACGTCGTTGAAGCTGGCCTCCTTGGATGTATACTCGCGCAGCACCTCGTCCGTCTCGAAGTCAACGTATATCCGCGTATCCCTCAACCGCACCAAGACGTTGTCCAGGCGCATGAACAGCCTGCACAGCAACAGCATGCGCTTATCATGGACCCTCAGCTTTGCGCTATACAGCGAGATCCCGTTGTCGTCTAGCTCGCTCTCGTACAGCACGACCTCGTCGAAGAAGAGGATCGGGTCGCGCCGCTTGAGCAGCTCAATCGGGATCTGCTTGTCCGTGGGCGCAAACGCCACGCCGCCGTCCACGGACCCGGCGTACGCCGTCGAGTAGCTCCAGTCGTAGGGCTTGACCACCTCCTTGATGTTCTGTGTCGTCTCCTCCCGCGTGCTCTCCCAGTCGCGGGCGTAGGCGACGCGCAGCATGTGCTTGTCCGTCTTGTCGACGGCGTCGAGGGCGTCTGTGGTGTTGAAGCTGAGGGTCCAGTTGGAGGGCGTGTGGGTGATGGAGACGAGGTTGTCGCCGAAGATCATCTCGGGGACGGGGATGCCGAGCTTCTTCTCGAGGGCGTCGATGGCGGCGGACTTGGAGATGGGGAGCTTGCGGGTCGAGATGCGGAAGCGGTTCTGCGTGTGGGAGGACGTTGCGGCGGCGAGGGCGAGGTCGGAGGGGGAGAGGAAGGGCTCGTCGGGGGCTGTGATGTGATTCATTTTGTTGGTGGAGAGTGGGTGGAAGCTGGTAGACAGCTTCCCGCTGACTTGAGTTTTGGCGGTGTAAAAGCTTTGGTGGTGTTGGTGTAGGTTCGAGATGGCGATGACTTTAGTGGTTGTAAGTTGGAGTTGCGAAGAGCTACCGCTAGTGGGGGCCGAGGAATTAAGACGGCGGGGTGGCTTGACAGAGACGAAAGCGGTAAGTAAATATGAAACTCGAGGCTGTCAACAGAAATAGAATAAGTTTCGCGAGTGGCTGATTTGGTGTAGGTTTTCCTCAAATTCAACTTCAATCAAATCATGAGTAACGACCTGACTGCATCTAGAAGTTTGTGGTTGAAACTCAAGTTCAATTGGCTGCCGAGGATCTGCATCTGGCATTAGCTAATCCACGCAAGGGCATGTGGCTGAACTCACTCCAGCTGGCTCCCGTTTCCCTGGCAACGGGGAACCCCGACCAACAAATATAAGGTATATAAGGCACTTACCCCCGTCTCTACCGCAGGAGCAGCCATTCTCGCACACAACACACCAGTCTCGTCACTTCCACCTGCGAACATCCAGCGCTCACTCACATATTTGCTGAAGCTGCTATTTGCACACTACCGCTATCACATAGCCAGTCACTCGAAAGCAGACCAAGCAAAATGTCTGTCCGCACGCTGGAGACGCGATTGGAGACCATGTCCGTCCAGGACGAAAACGACCTCGGCGAGGGCACCAGGCTGTACACCAAGACCAAGGTACGGGCAGTGTCCACTGCAAAGACTCTGACTTCACCCCTTGGAGATGATATTAACTTCGGCTTCAGGTGACCGCGTCAGCGAGCAGTACCGCCCGGGCAAACGTCTACAAAGTAGCGCTTCAGTCGCAATCCAACAACGCAGTCTCATCTGCCACTTATCCCTCGGCACCAGCGCCAAGGAGACCCATCAATCCTGCCTCGCCCGCCAGAAAGGCTCTCCCTTCTTCCTCATCTCGAGTTCACGAGGATAGGGAGAAAGAAAGGGAGGCGAGAAAGGAGAGGGAGAGGGAGCGGGAGAGGGAAAGGGAAAGGGAAAGGGAGAGAGAAAAGGAGAAGGAAAAGGAAAAGGAGAGGCAAAAGGAGAAGGATGTCGAAGAGGCCAAGCCAGCCCTGACTGAACAGCCCGCCGCGCCCAAGCAATTCCATCTTGGCATGTTCGAGATCGGACGGCCACTGGGCAAGGGCAAATTCGGCCGCGTCTACCTCGCCAAGGAGCGCAACAGCGGCTTTATCTGCGCCCTCAAGGTGCTTCACAAGAGCGAGCTGCAGGCCGGAGGCGGCGTCGAGAAGCAAGTCCGCCGCGAAATCGAGATCCAGAGCAACCTGCGCCATCCAAACATCCTCCAGCTTTACGGCCACTTCCACGACAGCAAACGCGTCTTCTTGATCCTCGAATATGCCGGAAAGGGCGAACTCTACAAGCACCTGCGCAAGGAGACCAAGTTCCCCGAGTGGAAGGCGGCTCAGTACGTCGCCCAGATGGCCTCTGCGCTGCAATACCTTCACCGAAAGCACGTCATCCACCGCGACATCAAGCCCGAGAACATTCTCGTGGGCATTCACGGGGAAATCAAAATCTCCGACTTTGGCTGGAGCGTGCACGCCCCCAACAGCAGGCGCAAGACGCTGTGCGGTACGCTGGATTATCTGCCCCCGGAAATGATCAAGCCCGGCTCTTCGGACAACTACTACAACGAAAAGGTCGACCTGTGGAGCCTCGGGGTGTTGACATACGAGTTCCTTGTCGGCGAGGCTCCTTTTGAGGATACCCCTGTCATGACGCAGCGGAGAATTGCCCGTGCGGACATGCAAATCCCCAAGTTCGTCAGCCCCGAGGCTGCTGATCTCATCAAGAGAGTGAGTTTCCAGATTATCCGCTTGAGAGTTTGCTCAGCCAGCTAACATGCAAACAGCTCTTGGTCCTTGACCCCGAGAAGCGAATTCCTCTTGACGAGGTCCAGCGCCATCCTTGGATCATCAAGCACTGCGTCAAAGGAGAGCGAGCTACCAATCGCGAGAAGAGCTGCTGAGCTACGACTTGATTCATACATACCCTCGATCTGTTTTTTTGTCTATGGTTGACTGTTTGGAATTGTGAGGAGTTGAACGGTCTGTGGAGTTTGGGTTTGCGAGATTGGTCTGGTATAATAAGGAGGAGTCGACGGAGTTTCCTTTCCGCTGCTCTTTCATTTCTTCTTGGGTCTTTACAGGCGGGAAACAGCGATCAGTCGAATTAGTCTTTGATTTTCGGGGTATCTTTGAATTACACTGAAAGTTACATACAAGCTGAGTGTCATACGCCAGAGCTGCGCTGGTGCTATCACGTTTATCGTACATCATAGGGTCTATATCTACAAAGCATTCGATTTTCACCTGTACACCTCGTCAAACGGTCTTGTGTCGGAGAAGCACGAGTCCCAGACCTCGTTGACCACTTTTGTCGCTTGCACGTCGTCTTTGCATCTCGGCCGAGCCATGACTGATTGGATGGCCCTTTTGCGAACGCAGTTTTGAAACTGCTGGGTAAGAGACCAGTTGCCGCGGGTGAGGGCTTCTCTGGTCCAACGGCACTCCCCGCTGAGCATCGATGCGCGGATCTGTGATTGGAAAGGATGTCAGTCCCGGTACCAGAGTGACTACCAACTTGCAAAATGCATCCGGACATCCAAAGTACTGACCTCTGTGCACGCAGCATGCTTCAAGTCCTTGTCACCCGTCCAGTCCACCTTCCACCTGAGATGATCCCACGCATGCACCATCTCATGCGCCAGCGTATCCTCCAAGTGCTTCCTATCCCGAATCTCGTTTGCGCAAATCAAGATGCCGTGGTTCGGACTGAACCCGCCGGATTGGCGATGCACCTGGCCGTCGTCCTCGAGGCGGGCGGGACACCGGCGGCAGAGGACGTTGGAGGCGTCGAGCTTGCCGTTGAGGTCCTGGATCTTGCCGGAGAGGAAGCGGACGACGGGGGAGTAGGTGAAGAGCCAGTCGCGGTAGTCCTCGCAGCGCTTGCAGTCGCGCTCCTCGTGGACCTTGTAGCGCCACTCGCGGTAGTGGAACTGGCCCTCGGGGGTCATCTGGCCGGAGAGGATGCGGAAGTAGTTCATCCACCACTTCATCTGGGGGTCGAAGCCGGTCCGGGAGGGGTCGTTGACGACTTCTTTGGGGGCGGTAGACGGGGTGGACGACGCAGCCGGAGCCGGGGGGGTTGGTGATGATGCGTCTTGCGCCATGGCTGTGAGGGAGGGGTGTGTGTGTCTCTAAGATCGAGATGATGCTGCAAGGGTTAATTTGTCGGTTATCTCAGCATGAGTTAATAGTAGTGAGCTGGGTGACTGAGACAAGGGGAGCGATTTCTCATGCCGCTGATGGATGATGTGATGGTGCTGGTGCTGCCTCACCTCATCCCAGGCTGTTGTCGTCCAGAATTCTGCCGACGGGAATTGACAAAAGCCCAGGGCGGTGAGGGCGCTTTTTCTCTCTCAGCAGAGCCGGGCTTATCTTATCGCGCTGATGGTCACCGCCAAGCGCTGTCATAGGAAGAAGCTCCAATTGAATGCAGCGACTCCGAAAAGCGGGACGCAGCTTGACAGCAAGCAAAGAGATCAGACCAAAACTGGACGGCAAAGGGGGCCGCGATCTCGGCGACTTGAATATCAAACGGACATTTCCTGCATGTCACTCACTGACATCCTGAGCGAAGAGCTGATCGATTTCCTATCCATCTCATTGCGCCGATTAGTTTACGTGGTTACAGCACAGGCTGCGCGAGCAGGGGGAGAAACAGGCTGGCAGAAATGTCTGAAGATATTACTCAGAGTAAGCAACGGCCTTGCCCATATGTCGATCCCGATCCATTGTGTCTCAGTGTGCTTTGATGCGCTGGGATGCCTGGCCGCGTTCTCATTGTATCGTAACGCGCTTCCTGGGTTTTCCGTCTTGCTTCTTCTTTCATGTTCATGTTCATGTTCCGTCTATTCTTCTTCTTGACTTGCTAGTCTCACTCCAATTCCTGCTCGCGACGTGTTGCCTTCAGTCTCGCAATTCTCCGTAACTCATCCCACTAACGTTTATATCAATAAGACGACGGCGTGTCGGCCATGAGGAGGCCAAAGCCGCTGACCGTTGTCATCAAGCTGGGTGAGTGCGACAACTCGAAGGTGGACGGAGGCTATCGAAGACGGGACATTTCTCTGACGACTCATGAACCAAAGGGACGAGTTCAATTGTCGACGAGAACACTCATGAGCCTCTTCTCCCAATCCTCACCCTGATCGTGGATACGGCGGTTAAATTAAGAAAGGATGGCCATAGAGTGGTCATTGTATCTTCCGGAGCCATTGGTGTCGGTCTTCGACGCATGGATGTAGCAAAGCGTCCCAAGCATCTGGCTCAGTTACAGGTACGGCCTACTCTAAAAGACACCAACTGGGCTCGGCCATTCTAACATGCTCATAGGCATTAGCAGCAATCGGCCAGTGCCGACTGATTAGCCTCTGGGACAGCTTGTTTGCCCATATGGCACAGCCAGTGGCCCAGATTCTGCTCACACGTAATGACATTGCGGATGTATGGTGCAAACACACTACCGTCGTTGGAGGAGAAGAATGTCCCTGAGCTGACCTGTTCTCCTTAGCGAACACGATATCTCAATGCTCAAAGCACAGTCAACGAGTTGTTAGACATGGGCGTCATCCCCATTGTAAACGAAAACGATACCCTTGCAGTTTCCGAAATCAAGTTTGGCGATAATGATACCCTTTCTGCGATCACTGCGGCCATGATTCATGCCGATCTCTTATTCCTCATGACGGACGTCGACTGTTTGTACGACAAGAACCCGAGAAGCAACCCCGATGCGAAGCCCATCGAAATCGTGGAGGATATTTCGGCCCTCGAGGCGGATGGTATGTTGTGCCCCCCGGGCACTCCTTACGAATACAGTTGCTAACAGTCGAAATAGTCTCAAGCGCCGGCTCAGCCCTAGGCACAGGCGGCATGAGCACCAAGATCATTGCCGCAAGGCTCGGGACATCGGCGGGCGTGACGACAATCATCACCAGGTCGTCAAACCCCGGCAACGTCCTGAGCATTGTTCGCTACCTCCATCATCAGCCTACCAAGTCATCATCATCATCCGTTGCGCTGAATCTCATGGCTGCGTCGGAAACTACGGACGCGAGGCCAGCGCCGCCACTGCACACACGATTCCTGGCTTCAAACGACCCCATTCGGGACCGCCACTTTTGGCTCCTCCATACCCCCAACCCCCATGGCACGCTGTACATTGACGAGGGTGCCCACAAGGCCCTCCTCACCAAGGCTGGCCTGCTCCCCGTCGGTGTAGTCGACGTCGAGGGAAACTTTGCCCAGCAGGAAGTGGTCAGACTGGTCGTCGTCAACCGGCGGTCGTCTCCTGCGCCGGATGGAAAGCGCTGGGAGGGCTTGGGTGTGGAAGTCGGGCGAGCGCTCGTCAACTATGCTGCGCCTGAAATCGCGAGGATCATGGGCCACCAGAGCACTGAGATCAGGGGCATTCTGGGCTACGCGGATAGCGAGTATGTCGCACACAGGTCACACATTGGGCTGTTCCGGGGGGAGAGCAGCGGCACCGCGACGCCGACGAGGGAGTTGCGCTCGCCAGCCATGTAAGGGGAGAGAGAGACTGGGTTGAGGTTTTCTATAGATTGACGTCTTACTTGGTAAAGGATATAAAAAGAAATGGAATTTAGCCTTGAGGGCTCTGGTTAAATGGCAAGTTGACGTTTAAATTGATGTGGTGGACTTGGATTCCCCTGATTCGATATGTAATGAATGGCTGCAGGATGGTTGCATTTTGCCAGGTTGAGCTCTCACATATTGCCCAAGTGAGGGACATGCTATGAGAGATGGTATGAGAAATCTTCTTTCGTACATTATCGTTGTTTCCATGTCTGTCATTTGACTTGATAACTTCATCTCAAACCGTCGATATCAATGTTATCCGGCTGCTCATGTAGAGTCCACATTAGCGTGTTCCCAGCGGAGGGCTGCCGAAGCCGGGCGCTGGAAAAATAAGAGTCAATCGGCCAAGATCTCGGGCTTGCTGCAGGTGAATCCCGGTGGACCTCGAACCGCTGGGAGTCACACGCACAAACTTTTGCGCCTCTTCCCCTCCATCGGGTGTCAACCCCACCATCATCACCTTCGACCATTCCTGCAAACCTCGGGTGGATGAAGCCAATCCAGCTGCTGCTCTCGTCCTCAGCAACTCTCGCCCGCCTCAGACTCGGAGTGACTGTGACTCGACCTCGCCCTGCTGCAGCGCTGCGCCGTCGCAACCTGTCAGTCTCTTCCACGCTCTGCGCATTCCAGCTCTCCAAGCCGCAGAACCCCCCCAAGACCGGCGCCATGTCCTCGTCCGCGACCACGCTCAAGGGCCAGCCCCTCGACAAGACGGTGCTCGATGCCATGCTCCGGCGGCGCATGTTCTACACGCCCTCGTTCGAGATCTACGGCGGCGTTGGCGGTCTCTACGACTACGGCCCGCCGGGATGTGCCCTCCAGGCCAACATTGTCGACCTGTGGCGGAAGCACTTCGTCCTGGAGGAGGACATGCTCGAGGTGGACTGCACGGCCCTGACCCCCCACGACGTCCTCAAGACCAGCGGCCACGTCGACAAGTTCGCCGACTGGATGTGCAAGGACCCCAAGAACGGCGAGATCCTGCGAGCCGACCACTTCGTCGAGGCCATTCTCGAGGCCCGCCTCAAGGGCGACAAGGAGGCCCGCGGCCAGAAGGTGGAGGAGAAAGAGGTCGACCCCAAGAAGAAGAAGAAGGCCAAGTCGGCGGCCGCCGTCAAGCTCGACGATGCCGTTGTCCAGGAGTACGAGGAGGTGCTTGCCAAGATCGACAACTACGACGGCCCTGAGCTCGGCGAGCTCATCAAGAAGTATGACTTGAAGAACCCCGAGACCGGCGTGCTGCCCTCAGATCCCGTTGCCTTCAACCTCATGTTCCAGACGTCCATTGGCCCGAGCAGCAACCTCCCCGGATACCTGCGTCCCGAGACTGCGCAGGGCCAGTTCCTCAACTTTGCCAAGCTCCTCGAGTTCAACCAGTCTCAGATGCCCTTTGCCTCGGCCTCCATCGGAAAGTCATACCGAAACGAAATCTCCCCCCGTGCCGGTCTCTTGCGTGTGCGAGAGTTCCTCATGGCCGAGATTGAGCACTTTGTCGACCCCGAGGGCGGCAAGAAGCACCACCGCTTCCACGAGGTTGAGCACGTCGAGCTGGTCCTGCTGGATCGCCATGTCCAGCTCTCCGGAAAGACGGAGACGAAGAAGATGACGATTGGCCAGGCCGTCAAGGACGGTGTCGTCGACAACGAGACTCTCGGCTACTTCCTGGCCCGCATCCACCTGTTCATGGAGAAGATTGGCGTCGACCTGTCCAAGATGCGTTTCCGACAGCACATGGCCAACGAGATGGCCCACTACGCTTGCGACTGCTGGGACGCCGAGCTGCTGACTTCCTCTGGCTGGGTGGAGTGCGTTGGCTGTGCGGACCGCAGCGCCTACGACTTGTCGGTCCATGCCAAGAAGACTGGCGCTCCGCTGATCGTTCGTGAGCGACTCGACGAGCCCAGAGTCATTGAGGAGTGGCAGATCGACATCCAGAAGAAGAAGTTTGGACCCCTATTCAAGAAGGACGCCAAGACGGTGGAGACGGCCCTGGAGGCCACCACGCAGGAGCAGCGCGAGAAGCTGGCCAAGGAACTGGCCGAGACTGGCAAGATCACCTTGGATGTGGAGGGTGTTGCCGATGGCAAGGCCGTCATTGACAAGGACACCGTCGCGATTGAGTTCCGCAAGCGGGTTGAGAACACTCGTGAATACACGCCCAACGTCATTGAGCCGTCTTTCGGCATCGGCCGCATTCTCTACTCTCTCATCGAGCACAACTTCTGGACCCGAGCCAGCGAGGGTGGTGATGAAGCCCGTGGTGTACGTTTTCCTTGTCTTTATTCCCATTCCTGGTTGGAATTCTTGGGTGTTCATTCACTAACAACTCTCTACTTTGCAGGTGCTGTCTTTCCCTCCCCCCGTGGCCCCGACCAAGGTTCTCCTGGTGCCTCTGTCGTCCAACCCGCAGTTCAAGCCTACGGTTAGGAAGCTGTCTCAGAAGCTGCGAAGCCTCGGCGTTTCCAGCCGCGTAGACGACTCGTCTGCCAGTATCGGCAAGCGATACAGCCGGAACGATGAGCTCGGCACTCCGCTCGGCATCACTGTCGACTTCCAGACCCTTCAGGACGGCACCCTCACGCTGAGAGACCGTGACTCGACCACCCAAGTCCGAGCCGAGGAGGACAAGATTCTGGATGCCATCCGGTCACTCGTGGACGGAAGCAAGACGTGGGCGCAGATTGAGACTGAGCTGCCCAAGTTCCAGGGCCAGGAGATTGATGTTGCCGTTCGATAGATGGATCGAACTTGTGACAGAGATGTTTCGAGGTGTAAAAGAGTTATAGTCAAGGACCGATTACATGTCCTGCCGGATTTCTGTGCGGAAAGATTTGAACGCTTCAGACAGAAAGATTTAGAGAAAGAGAGGACAAATCAAGTACATGTTTTTTCGGGCAATGTTCATATTGATGCTGAAATACCCATGACAAAGGCAGCCCTTGTATAGGTACTCGATACTAACTGCAAGTTACCCTGGAATCTGCTGGGTGCAGTGGTATAGCCGACATCCCGTCATGTTAACTGGGCTTTTGCTTGTTGATCTTTGTTCGACTTTTCGCACATGTCTATCAAGGTATTAGAGAGGCGTTTCAACGATTCTTTTCGCGCGCGCGTATCCCGACGTGTGCTACGGAAATCGAGTAATGATACGAGTTGGTGTTACACGTCTCATTCTCTGCGTCTGAACCCCTCCTTCACCTCTGATAGCACTCGTGAGTCCTGTTGTCGAGTGTCTTTCTGCATTTCTACGTGCATATGCATCTGTAGCACCTCGTCCTGTCATTTCAGTTCGCTACGAGCATCACAGCTGGTCGCACCCAAGCCTTTGGGGAGGAAATGGAAGTGGGATGCGGCATTGAAATGATGCGAAAAGGGTTACTCCGTAGGTTTAAAAATTTCGGCATCTTATTATTTTATCGGGCGCGCTGATTGGGGTTAAAGGGGACATGGCAAGGCAGTTGGGAAAAAAAAGAAAAAGGGTTGGATATCAGAGTTGGCTGACTCGTTGGATTTTGCGCCCGCCCCTTTCCTTGGTAGACCCCTGTCGATTTCTATTTCGACGTGATTTTGCCAGTGGGCGCATGTATGTATGAGAAGTCAAAATGGGATGAATGAGTGGACGAGGAGAAACCAAGAGCAACGTGTTGTTTGTTTCTCTATTCACGTCACAAGTAGGATTGTTTCCCTTTGCATCCATATGCCCTGTATGGAGAGTGTGTATGTGCGTAATTTGTCAAGGAAAAAAGTCGTTTCTTAGCCCTTCATCCTGCGTCCAGGAGCTTCTTTGTTTGGAGCACGAGCGGAACCGCATGAAACATTGGATGAGGAAGATGAGCTGCTCTGGGGGGCTGACAGGGTAACAAATGTGGATTGTTGATGTCACGAACTACTTAACGTACGGAGTACATACCCTTTGCTTCAAGGCGAGGTTTCAAGGCGTATCATCTCACAGAGTTGAGGTTTGATACGCTTGTTAGTAGTATTAGTATTACTTTTCCGTCGGCAAAATACGATATGATATGGATCGTTTGCAAAAGTGGGAGATGTACGGAGAGGAGATTGGCAGATGGGGGGGTTTGAAATAGACATGACTGCTGCCGTGTTGGATGGCGGATCTTTTTCCTTTGCGGCGGGTTTTTGAAACACAGGGTGAAGTTGGAGATGGTAAGTACAAACAGATGCGGGCATCTGTGTAAGGTGTGAGTGAGGGGGAGGTGGAAGTGTTTGCAGGACGGGGTTTCTATTGGCATCTGCAGCGCTCCGTGTTGGTGCGAGGAGAAGCAAACGCATGTTTGTCTGAGCTTGTGCATGCAGAGGTACGGGCACAGGCACATTGACGTCTGTCCGTATTCATCGCGGGATGCAGGATTCTCACAGGATGGAAAAGCACTGGCCCTCCGGTGCTCTTTGACGATGCTCCCGTCATCATCACCAACTGAAATTGACCGGTCCTTGGTGTCCCGCCCCGGCTGCGTCTTCTGTAACAGTGATTTCAGGTGAAAGGGCCCGGGAGACAGTGCCGTGTTAGGGCCTAGCGGCTGTCCTGTTAGCTGTGCCTGGCTGCGATGGAGTCGGGCCCGGGTGCTTGCAGCCACACAAGGATGAGCAGGAACCTGAACTCAACCAACTGCAGCTTAGCACGGCTACTAGGTATTTCCACTGTTATAACCCCTGGAGCCCCCCAACAGGGTGAAAGAAAACACCGCCGGTCTACCACTATAAATTTGTATGTGATGGGCGGCGGTGTTTTCTTTCCACCCCTTGCCCCCTTCTGAGCAAGCAACCCCCCGAATCCCCTAAACGGGCACACCATTGAAGCAACCCTCAGGGGGTTTCCGCGCCTCACCTCGACTGGTGGCGGCAATTGAATCCACCTGCAGCAGCTGCTGTGGTTCCATTTGCTTGGCAACTGACCCCACTCTCGTCCACCAGCCCACTTGCCCACCTTCTTGCTTGCTCGACGACCTGTGGCGGGTGCGGCCTTCCGCGCTGGGCCTCGTCGCGACCTTCCCCACACTGGTGCTGTTTCTCCATGTCCTCACCGGGGCTGGTAGTTGTACGTGTAAGTAAGGTACCTTGCATGCGCCGGCACGGGCGCCGAGGGGGGGAGCGCAGCGCTACCTGGGACGCTCGTAGTGTGATGGTTGGCTTTGCGCGTACTACATGCCTTACCCCGTCGCATTTGCATCAGCTGCAGTAACGGTACCTGGCCGCACAGGTTGGCGGGATTGCTGCCATGGATGGTCTCGGCCGGTAATTAAGAGGATGTATCAAATGTACCTCTACAGGTGCCAGTTGCAGGTTAGCAGCAGCCGCAGCCGCCGTCCGCCTGGGAGCCACAGGCCCGCGAGCCTGTTCCAAGGCCGGGCCAGGGCGCTGTAGCGGCGGCGGTAGCGTGCAAATGCAGCAAGTACCTGCCTATAGGCCTCGTTCCTGAGTGGTCGAGCCCCCGGCCAAGCAGAGACCTCACCTCAGCCAGAGGACCCCCAGCTGTTCGTGTCGCCTCAAATCTCCTTCTTCCCACCCCATCCTCGCTTCTCTCGCCGTGCGGCATCGCTTCTTTTCCCCCCTTCCTTTTTTTCTTCTTCCCTGCGTTCGTTTCTTTGACAGGAGCTCCGTCTGCGTCAGGCCGCAGTGGAAGAGGAAAAAAAAAAAGAACCAGGAAGAGAAGAGACTCCAAGTCCCCATACGCCATACTCCGCACAGCGCCCGAACCTCGCCTGCGCTTCCCGATTCCCTGCAAAGCTGGTCCCTGACAAAGAGGCCTTCAGCTGCGTCCTGCACGCGCGCGATAATCCCCACCGACCGTCATTGTGCGATTCTTGCGCGCATTCAGTCCGAGTGCCGCCTGTCTCTTCACTTCTGCCTCACTTCACGCTCACTTCCGTCTTCTCCTCCTCTGCCTGCCCCGCTATCTGCGTCGGGATACACTGAAAGCAAGCGGCCCAGTCCCTCGCATATTCCTCGATACCTTACACTCTCGTTATTCTCAGCCGACCAGGAGCGAGCCTTGTTTCTTCCCCCGTCTTCCTTTCATAACACATACCGTACTGCTTGCATTGAAAGCGCACAGGCGATTTAGACAAGGACAGCATTAAACAGGATACCCAAAGCATTTCTCTCCGCTGTGTTTTTCGTCTTTTATATATTTCAGCATGGCTCAGCACAGGTACGTACGTTGTCAGTTTCGCACATCACTCCGCAGCGTCACGGGCACGGTCATTCTCCATAAGCGCGACTGGGTCGGTCCAGGGCATGGCCAGCGACAGATGGGAGTCGGCAGAGGCTACCTGTCCCCGTCTGCTGTCCGCCCCTCACGACGACCCAATACCTACTGGGATTGGGTGCCAGAGCTTCTATACCGCCAGATGCTTGTGGATGGGCGTGCTTGTTGCGCGAGGCGGTCTCCCCCCCCAGGAGGACCCTGTCGCTCGAGTCAAAGCAGCCCCTTCATAAGTATAATATACAATTTGACCCTTTTCGACGGGCCCTCCCCCATCCGCCCTGGCCCCTCGTCGTTCTCGCCCAGTCCTGATGCTGAGCAGAGCTCAATGTCAAGTCAACACATGCCGTCGACGACAAGACTTATGCTGATTTCATACCTGCCATTAGTGTTTATTCGGCCAACCAGTTTATGAATCCCGGCCCTGCACCCCAGCCTCCCGACAGACCGCGTCTCAACTTGACTCCTAACCCTAATCTTCCGGGAAGCATGGCCAACATGGCCATCTCCCCCATCCGCAGCACCGCGACATCTACATACACGGGCTCTACGATCTCTCTCCCCATTGCTCGCCAGCAGACGAACAACATGGACGGAATGGGCGGCGTCGCTGTCAGGAAGGAGGGATGGGCATCGATCAAGGAAAACAAGAACCTTTTCCAACCTTGGAAGAACAAGTACTTGATCCTCCGAAAGGAGGCCATCGACTTCCACAAGACAGAGGGCGGCAAGGTGGCCTACACCCTCCTCCTCAAGGACGTTGTCAACGTTGGCAGAGTCGAGGCTGCGGGCACCATATTTGAGATCAAGCGAAGAGCCGACGGCCAGTCCACCAGCCCTGGTGACGACGATGGCCAGAACAACAAGGCGCTTCACGTCAAGGTCAAGACCGAGGACGACCTGTACGAGTGGATCGACTTCATATACGGCGCCTGCCCTGGCATGGGCGGCGTGAGCAACCCGACCAACTTCTCGCACGCCGTCCACGTCGGCTTCGACCCGCAGACGGGAGAGTTCGTCGGCTTGCCGCCGGAATGGTCCAAGCTGCTCAACTCTTCCGCCATTACTAAGGAGGATTATGAGCGCAACCCCCAGGCCGTCTTCGAGGTCCTTGACTTCTACACCACCGATCTGGCCAAGCAGAATGACAACCAGTTCGGCGGCGGCATGCCGCCAGGAGCAATGCAGAACAAGCCGATGGGCATGGGTGGCGGCGGCGCTGGAGTTGCACCTCCTCGGCCCCCTCATCCTGGCAGCAGCGGCTCCCCATACAGCCCCGGTGGTCAGAGACAGCAGCAGCAGCGACAGCCGACGCAGACTTCGTCGCCAACCTACACGTCCGCAGCCGATGTCGCCAGAGAAGAACAGCGAAGGCGGCAGCGCGAGGCAGAGGAGCGCGAGCGCCGCGAGATGGAAGAATACAACGCGTCTCTTCCCAAGAACAAGGTGCCCATGGCTCAGCAGGAGATTGGCGGTGGCTATGGCGGCTCCGGTGCCCCATCTGCTGCCGACCGGTTCAACCCGTCCAGGGCAGCTCCTCCGGCGCCCAAGCCCGCCCAGCAGATTAACGGTCTGAAGGCTCAGCGACCGGCACCCGCTCCACCGACTGCAGGCTCTGGACGGCCCCCCGTTGTCCCCCAGTCCAGCTCAAGCTCTGCACCAAGAGCTCCGGCGGCGCAGCGTAACGAGAGCCCAAGCTCGCGAGCTCCCAATGGTGGGCAGGCGACCCAGCAAAGGCAGCCGCCAGCCCAGCAACAACCTGCCCGCCTGCCCGCCTCTGTCAAGCCTCTCAACGTCTCCAAGGTCAACCAGAACCAGGCGCAGAGCGAGCCTAAGCCAGCCGAGCCGGCACCGCCCAAGCAGCAGACTCCTGCCGAGCGCAAGCAGGATGTCCGCATGTCCACCATGTCCGAGAACGAGGTCATGGCCAAGCTGAAGGAGGCTGTTTCCAAAGAAGACCCCAATCTCTCCTACTCCAAGCAGAAGAAGATCGGTCAGGGTGCCTCTGGCTCGGTATATGTTGCCAAGATCAAAGACACCGCCGTGGGCGTGGCTCGCGAGTTCCTCCGCCAGCAAGGCCCCAGGGCCCAGGTGGCCATTAAACAGATGGACCTCGCTCACCAGCCCCGAAAGGAGCTGATTGTCAACGAGATCATGGTCATGAAGGACAACCGCCACAAGAACATTGTCAACTTCGTCGATGCCTTCCTCCGGAACAATAACGCTGAACTCTGGGTGGTGATGGAATTCATGGAAGGAGGTGCCTTGACTGATGTCATTGACAACAACCCCTCAATATCCGAGGAGCAGATTGCTACGATTTGCCACGAGGTATGCACACACACTCTCTCTACAAGTGCTTTGTGTTGATGGCGATGCTGACAATCATAATAGACCTGCCGCGGTTTGCAGCACCTGCACGCCCAGAGCATCATCCACCGTGATATCAAGAGTGACAATGTTCTGCTGGACGCCCGGGGCAATGTCAAGATCAGTATGTGTCTTCTCCCGCCCCTATTGATGGAACTTTGAAAAGAATGCTAACAGTTGTGCAGCTGATTTCGGTTTCTGTGCCAAGTTGACGGAGGCCAAGTCCAAGAGAGCGACCATGGTCGGAACCCCCTACTGGATGGCGCCGGAAGTTGTCAAGCAGAAAGAATATGGCCCCAAGGTCGATATCTGGTCTCTGGGCATCATGGCGATTGAGATGATTGAGTCCGAGCCGCCATACCTGAACGAAGAGCCATTGAAGGCCCTCTATCTCATCGCCACCAACGGAACCCCCCGCCTCAAGAAGCCCGAGAAGCTCAGCAAGGAGCTTAAGGCTTTCCTCTCTGTGTGTCTGTGTGTCGACGTCAAGAGCCGAGCATCTGCGGACGAGCTTTTGGCTCATGACTTCCTTCAGCACGGCAGCGGCCTCGCAAGCCTGGCAGAGCTCCTGGCTTTCAAGCGCAATGCGAAATAAGCGGGACGATGTTTGACTTTGCGAGTATGAGTGAGAAAAGGAGAAAAGAGTCCTGTCAATCTTTCGATGTTGATGGTCTCCACGTCCCCTTGCCGTGCCGTTACTGGCCGAGCAGTGGCTGGCCATGTTAGCCCTTGAATCATGTTCTTTTTGGTGCATCGGCGTTTTTTGGTTGAGCTTTATTCTACACACTTCTTGTTCTGTGCATGCCTGCGAGTCTGCACGGTTCCCCCTTTTTTAAGATATCTGCATGATTTTAATCGAGAGACGAGGCCCACGGGGATTTCCAGGGACTTGGATAGAAAGTCGAGTCTCGGGGAATAGTTTGCTTCCTGAACGACTGTTTTCACGACGGGGGTGGCTGCCACGGCTTCACGCTTTGTAGATGTACATTTTACATGATATAGAATGAATAAACGGGTGCTGTCATGAGTCTTGGCTTCAGTGAGAGTGTTGTGATTTGGCCCTTTTCCATGACTAAGTGATGGATCACCACGTCTCTTGACGCACATATCAGGGGCTGCTATTCATTTCCAAGTACAGGTACGAAGAGGGCCAATCCAGGTTTTGTTTCAGAGAATGATTCTGTGCTATGGCAGATCACTCCCGGGAACCACGTAGGAAAATGTCATTGGCGGGGGGACTGGCGGCAAAGCTGTCGATGGTTTGAGAGGGGTGGAATGCTGTGGCCAATGGGGTGATGCGGAGAGAGATGACTCGCGGGAGGAGGTTGAATGGGGGCTCTTGGTCTTTCGAGGATCGATGTCCTGATCTTTTTGTGATGTGTGGATGGGAGGAGATGGGGTGGATGTGAGAGGTGAGAGGTGAGTTATCGGGAATTGATTACGTGGCTGGGGTTTATGGGATTGTGTTTTGGTTGTGGTTTGAGAGAGTGGAAAAAAGGCTGCTTAACTGAATCCTCAATTAAAGCTATATTCTATAAGGTAATTACCAGACAAGGATAAAAGAAGGGTTAATCTTGAATAAGGTAGAAGAAGATGACCTGTGTTTTCAGCTGTCACCGTCTTTGAATGGCCGTCTTTGGATGGATTCCAACTTGGAGAAGCTTGTGTGTTGGAAAGACACCTTACAGACAGGTAATAGTAGTAGTACTTAGTACCTCTCCTATGTGGTCCGAGTTCGTGTGTACTTCCAGGTTCCGGCGTTTTGGTACATGTAGAAAACGCGGCGGATAGTGGTGAGTCTGTGCTTTTTCGGTGGCATTTCGTCCCTTGCAGCAGCTGGCGGCGGAATGCATGTACACACACCTATTGATAGAGGATGCGGCTGTGCGACTGCAGGATGGAACATTACAAATCTTTCACGATACTATTGTGGTCCTGGCTGAAAAGTGAAGAGAGGTTTAGAGTTTGTGCTACTGGAGATAATCACTCAGGCTAGCTGACAATACCCAGCCATGGTTGCTTCGTTGTGAGGAGCATTGATGGTGGTTTTCAACGGAACGGATGGATATAAGGCGGCAAAATGCGGCAACATCCGTGGGCACGGGAGAGGAAGGGCTTGGCTTGTCAATTGGGAATCATCGGTGCGGAGAGAAGAAGTGAGGTGAGCCCACAGTGACACACATTGATAGAGGCCGGAATGGGGTCAGTGGGCTGGGTGGTGCTGCTACAGCATCGTGGACAAATAGGACTTGACTCGACCTGTCTGCTTCGTAATCAGCCAATAGTACTTGGCACTTCTATAGAACTGTTGGGAAGAACGGAGGCGGAAGAATAGAAGAACGAAGAGAAGCTACTAATGTGCGAGGGAAAAGGGGACAAGTTGCAGCAAAGAGAAGCTATTGGCTTGTTGTGAATCTCACCATCGGGCCTCCCATATGCAGGGTGTGCATGAGGCGGACAGTTAGTACTCGTAGCAGCGGCACTCGTTAGACCATGGCCAGACAGCGAATGGCAGAAACTAGAAGCAACACCGACAATTTCCAGCTGTCAACAATAGCTCAGGATCCAAGCACGGAGTTCAGGTACGAAGTGATCGTACATACCCTTGCCCCCGAGGCTGGCTCCCGCGTTTCAAAGACCTGGATCTATCGTCACATCTTCGGTGATGTGTGTGCGTGTGTGCGTGCGTGTGCAGCCTTTCTCTTCCCCCTCCTCGTAGCGCTTCCGCTGGTGGCTAGACTCGATGCGGCAACATCTCAGGGGCAGGCCGACGCACACAGGATGCGGTTGCAAGACCACACATCAGACAGAGAGGCCAATTGTCGCTGTGCTGGAATAAGCAGGCTGATTCTCTTCTGTTGAGCAGCCATGACAACTGCTGACGAACACTACGGGTTGCCACAGTGCAGGCTGTTTTCAGTCTCAACTTGCCTCTCACTCAAACCTTTGTAGTTGAATGCAAATAAGCATGCATCTGGAGAAGTGAGCAGATGCTGAGAGCAAGTTCAATTGCAGTTGAGATGGCAGAAAGAGGCTGTTCGTAGTACGAGTACCGTATCGTTGACAATATCCACACTCAGTCGATGAGGTTCTGTGTACGGAGCAGACAAGTAGCCACCCCGCCGCCTACGTGCAGCAGCTTCGACAACTTGCTTGCTTGCACGACTTCCCACCAGCGCCAGTACTCTGCCCGCAGGTAGCCGGTACCCCGAGTCTGACCACCGCCAATCGCCGCGAGCAGCAGCAGCAACGTCGACTTTCTCGCAACTTCAGTCTCTCCCCTTCTGGCCAGCCAGCCAACCAACCTCAGCCGCAGCCTCAACCTCAACACCAGCGAACTTGCGCCCTCAATGCGGCCTGTACTATATTGATCGCGCCTCTGCTGTTTCTGTGTCGTCTGTTCTCTACTTGTTAGTATAGACAACCTTACCTGTACTGCGTGCCCGCCTTCTGCCCTGCCCGCACTGCTGCAAACCCCCGGCAAGCGGCAATTCCTCGCTAAAAGCGAGCTTCCAGGGTCGCCCGACTTTCCGCACAAGCACACGAGCCAGCGGAGCACTCGCCAAATCCTCGCACCTCATCCAGTCCACCTCCGGGCTTCTTGTGCCTCCACCCTCTCACCTGTTCCTGTTCCTGTCTTTTTTTCCTTGCTCGCGGCATCATATTGTAATACAGGCATCCTGCATCTTCTCTTCTTCCACTTCGGCTGCATTCTCTTTTTCCTTCTCCTGTCCTTTTTTCCCTTTTATAGCTCTCGGGCTTGCTGTCGTTGCCGTTGCCTTTCGGCGCTGCTCGGTGGAAGCCACCACGTCACCTTGGCCTTTTTTGCCCTTGACCGATTGACTTCAACACCAAGCCCAAGCAACGCCATCCATCGCAGCCTTGCCCAGCCGAGAGGGAGGCGTTCCACGACTCGAAAGGGAGATAATACTAGTGCAATCTACAGAAAAGAAGAAAACAATCATAATTTCCCACCGCCGTATTCCCATGCGGCCACCTGGATAATCGATAATGTCCGCTTCCAGATCCGACCATTTGGCACTCGGCTATTCCGCGCACTCGGCCAGCCAGAACCGCTCCAACTCGCCGTCTGCCACAAACCCGTCAATCGATCCCTTGTCGGCCTCGACCAGGTCAGTCTTTGGCCTTGCCGGCGGCATGAACGCGAGCGGCATCATGGGCAGCAGCGCGCGATCCGGGGCTGGTTCTCCGTCGCACGAGATGTCGGCTTCTAGCCGGCTCTTTTCCAAAAGGTTCGTGGCACCGCAACAAGCTCCGCCTTCCCAAGCCTCTACCTGTCTAGAGCAGGCCAAAAACCCAATGCGAGGTTCAAGGCCCTGTGGCGTTTGAGAACAGCTCGAGCTAACCAAAGTATCAATTCTTGGTTTTCCTTAGGGCTCGCGAGATTCAAGCCCAAGAGGGCGTCCCAGGTCTTCCTTTAAATCTCTGGGGCGGGCCGCCGACGAGCGGAAACTCGACTCCTCTCCGAGAGAACATCCCCGAATCTCCCACAGACGGTTTTCCAGACTTCGTTCAGCTGCCTACCCCCGAGAGCTTGCCTCCGACTAGACGTGCTCGAGCTGGTACCGTGCCCTCACGATTTCCCGGAGGAATTGGCAACAACCTTCTGGCTGTACCTGGGGTGCCTGCCAAGTCTGCCCGCGTCACGCCCTCTCAAAGCCCCTTCAACAAATCGCCGTCTCCCGGCATTGAGCAGCCTGAGAGCAACAGCACCGGCACCGGCACCTCGACTCTCCTCTCCCGGCTGCGTGCTGGGTCTATGCCACAGCGCAGTCCCTTTGCCAATCTTCCCACTTCGGCTTCGCCTTTTGGTCCCTCAATTTTCAGCAGCTGGAACCCATCCGGCCTTGGCCGTGAGCGAGGCTCTACTCTTGCCAGCATCGCGAGCGTTGGCTCCAACGGCCCGAGCTCGCCCGCCCAGTCTCAATTCTCCCGTGAAGGCGGCGGTGAATCTGATGTGCATATGAGAACTTTGGATTACCTTGGCCTTGCTGAAACTCCACAGCCCGCGAGAGCTCAACTTGCTACGCCGTCCTACCTTTCCCAGTTCGACATGACTCGACAAATCAGCCGCTTCCGGTCCTACTCCGTCAACAACAAGGACAAGTATGCTGACGATGAGGACGACTTCGAGAATGACATGCCCATGGACAGCCAGTATGCCGCCGTGCTGCAGGAAGAATTTGCCGCCACCCAGGCGGCAATCCACAGCCACAACATGGCCGTCCGAGCCTTCGCAACCCAGACCACCCGGCCGCGCGCCCGCACGGCCGGCGTCTTGGATACGCCAGGAAGCCGGATAGTGGGATCCTATGTCAACAGCAACCCTGCCGCCGTCACCAACTCCATGCCCCAGGCTGAGATCCGCTTGCCGGAAGAGAAGGAGTACGAAGACATCTCGCAGGCGGTCGCCGGCATGAATCTGGGACGGTCCAACAGCCGCAATGCTGGCAACCATCTGAACCCCGAAGAACAGGGCCTCGATGGACCCACCAGCGCCCTTTGGCTCGGTGGCATTCCCACGTCCACCACCACCTCTACCCTTACCGAAATGTTCAAGTCTCACGGATCGATTGTCTCTGCTCGTGTGCTCACACATAAGAACTGTGGGTTTGTCAACTTCGAGCGAGTCGAGAGCGCCGTTTCTGCCAAGGCCAGCATGAATGGCAAGGAGATCTTCCCTGGCGCAGGTCCCATCCGCATCAACTTTGCAAAGCCCCCCTCTGCTTCCAACACTCCGGGACACGATGGAGCCTTTCCTTCGCCCAGCCCCGATCCTTTCGGCAAGACCCAAGAAGCCGGAAAGGGAGCCTCGGCCGCTGGGCCTGGAGACAGCGCCTCGACTGCTGCTGCAGCGCTCAACAGTACCACACCCACACTGCCCCCTCTGGGAGACATGGTGAACGATATTCTCGAGATTGTTGGCGAGTTCGGCGCCACCGAGGAGGATCGGGCTCAGATCTCGAAAAGCCTGCAGTCGGCGGTCCAGTACAACGACTACAAAGAGGAGATCCCCCCTGTTCGAGAGCCAACCCACACACGGGTCCATGACGCCCCCAAGCTCAGAGACATTCGCAAGCGCATCGACAACCAGATGCTCTCGCAAGCAGAGATTGAGAGCATTGCCCTCGAGATGCTTCCCGAGATTGCCGAGCTTTCGTCCGATTATCTCGGCAACACGGTCGTCCAGAAGCTGTTCGACCACTCCTCAGACCAGATGAGGGATGCAATGCTCGCCGAGATTGCGCCGCACCTGGCCGAGATTGGCATTCACAAGAACGGCACATGGGCCGCCCAGAAGATCATTGACGTTTGCAAGACGCCCAGTCAGCTCTCCCTCATTGTAGAGAGCCTTCGGCCCTACACCGTCCCTCTCTTCCTCGACCAGTATGGAAACTACGTCCTTCAGGGATGTCTCAAGTTTGGTGCCCCTTACAACGACTTCATCTTCGAGACCATGCTCGCCCGCATGTGGGAGATCTCGCAGGGTCGCTATGGCGCGCGAGCCATGAGGGCCTGCCTGGAGAGCCACCACTCAACCAAGGATCAGCAGAGAATGCTGGCCGCGGCCATTGCGCTGCACAGTGTTCAGCTGGCCACCAACGCAAACGGCGCTCTCCTTTTGACTTGGTTCCTGGACACCTGCACCTTTGCCAACCGTCGTCACGTTCTTTCCCCGCGGCTTATCCCGTACTTGGTACCCTTGTGCACCCACAAGGTCGCCTACCTCACAGTGCTCAAGGTGATCAACCAGAAGAACGAGACTGAGGCCCGGGACAACATCCTGAAGCATCTCTTCTTCTCCCCCAACGACCAGGTTCTCGAGGCTATTCTCAGTGACCAGGCCTGCGGAGCCACGTTCATCTTCAAGGTCCTCACGACACCCTTCTTCGAGGAGACTATGCGGCTCGAAGTCACGGAGAACGTCAAAAACGTCCTGGTCAGGATCAAGGCGCAGGCAAACCAAGGCTACAAGCGGCTCATGGACGAGGTCGGCCTCTCCACCCGGACAGCTGGGCCCAACCGAGACGCCAGCACCCATGCAGAGCAGCGACAGAGGCCAAACTCACGACAGGCCAACGGACACGGCCAGCAGGGTGGCCAGTCCAATAAGGCGTTTTACAACGGCGCCCCTGGCGGTCCTCCGAACTTTGACGCCCAGCAGAGAGGCGACAATGGCGACGTCGGGGCACCCCCATACGCACCCTACAACCAAGGCATGATGTACAATGGGCCCAACGGACCCATGCCTACGGCAATGGCCGTTCCGCAGCTCCAGTATCCTCAGGGCATGATGAACCGCGGAAATCCCCAAATGGCCTATCAATACCAACCGATGCAGCCCGCATATGGTGGCTACCCCGGCCAGCCTGTTGATCAGTACCGCCAGCCCAACATGCCCAACGGCGGGCCAATGCAACAACCCGCTGGAGGCCAGCCACCTTACGCTCCACCCCCTGGTTTTGGCATGGTTGGCGGATATGGCTACGGAGGAAACATGGGAGGCATGCAGCCCAACATGGGATATATGCAACAACAAGAGCAGGTCAATGGTAGACGCGGCCGCGCACGTCCCTCCTCTTCAAATCGACAGGGCCGCAACAACTACTAGCCTCTGGATCCTTAAAGCAAAGCATAAAAGCAATTTCTGTTTGGAGATGACGACTTACGATGACACTGTTATAGCCGGAAGATGAAGAAGAAAGGAGGGGAAAGAGAAGAGGAAAACAAGAAAAAGGCCCTCCCCCCGACCTATATACGTTTGTTTTGCAGCCAGCCGGTCAGTTGATGCAAAGGAACATTTCGTTTCTTGCCACGCTCGGAGTTTGGTGAAGATTGGAATTCGATAGAGACCCACGCATTAGCGTTCGCCTCCAGCGGCCTGGTCTAGACAAGCACTGGCTCGACGATATTTGCCTCCGAAGGTGCAGTCAACCTATTGGTTCCTGCAACGAGGATTTTCTCATTTACACTATGACGACTCAAACTCCTCTGTCTAGACCTAATCGCAGCAGCGTGTGCTGGGCTGGTCTCCCACATTCGAGCCGCAAATCACTCCTCTCCCCAAGAGACAGGCGAAACATTTCTCATGTCATTTTATTTCACCTGCTCTTCATCAGCTGTCATGCATTTATGGACGGTTACGGATATGAAACGATGGTTTATGCTGGAAATCAAAAGCCGGATGCAAGATAATGCGGGAGAACTGTCGGATCAGATCGGTTTCTCCTGATGTCTAATGTGACCATAGTTTGTTCCCTTTCTCTCACCTTTTTTTCCAATTCACTTTCAATTTTTATATTTCGCACTTCTCTTCTCTTTTTATGTTTCTCTCTGTGTAGCAGGCTGGACGACTTTGTCCGTTTTGCTGCTGATGAGAGGATATTCCTCAATCCTCTCCTGAAGACAAACAAAAGAGCCAAAGATTGATGACTATCAGACTTTGCCCTCTTTTGTTTTCTTAGGCACTTTGATATGATGTCTTTATTTTTTCTCTCTCCGTTGTTTCTTGTTCGAATGGTGGCCATAGATGAACGTGGAAGGGGGGAAACGCAAAAAAAAAGCTTTGAATCAGAAACCTACTCATTATTTCGCCTTCTGCGTGAATGATTTGGAAGGGTGGGATCTGGATCGAAAGGGGTTTTGCTTTCTCTTCTCAAGATGTGTGTTTCTTTTCCTATGCTTTGGCTTGCTGATAGGTTGAGAAGGGTAGGGAGGGGGATGATGTAAAGGTTTGACGGCTGACAAGAAGGATTGTATAGCATGAACAATATATAAAGAATTATTTTTCTGTCAATGTGAAAAGAATTGCTTTCCTCGTTCCTTATGCAGATCAGATTCAAGTAGGAATTCCTTGATTCACAAAATCACGCGAAGCCTCAGCAGTCAATGGTTCCAATCATTCTCTCTCTCGCCCCATCACCAGAATTTGGGACACGCGGGCACGTTTTAGGCTATGATACAGCTGCATAAATGCATTATTACTAGAAGTCTGCAACCTCTCTCTCTCTCTCTCTCTCTCTCGTTCTCTTTCTCTTCTTTCTTCGAGTGACGTATCTCCCGCTTACCCTTCACTCGGCAGACTCTCATACTTTTCTTTCGTAAATGTTCTCCCAGGCTTGCTCTTCCCTTTCTCGCCAAACCCCTTCTCAGGCTAATATCTTGGCTCAGGGCTCAACACAGATGACACTCCCACCTTTGATGGTTCCCCCAGAGTGTTCCCTCCTCGACTGCTGTTGAAGAACAAAGTCGCAATCTTTCGTTTCCGGGTTCCGCCCCCAATTCCCCTTCCACCGCGCGCATATGATGCTCAGATCTCGCGTATAGAAAAAGAGAAATAAGAAAAATAACGGAAAATGTCGAAAGCGAAGAAAAGTCAAAGGTTGAAAACAATTCAGTAAAAGCAGAGATCAAGAAATCGAACCGAAACCAAGCCGCACATGGACGTAAGCGGGAAAAAGGCAAGAAAGAAAAAAAAGAAAAAGAGGACGGGTCATGATATTGCAAGCTTTCAAATGGACCTCCCCAACTCCTGGATTTATGTGTGATTTTCTTCGCAGAAAGGGACAGGCAGAAATCAACAAGTCAGATGTGATGAAAAGCGCGCAAGCGTAAAAGCCTGTGGCAGGATTAATGCTGGTTGTCTGTGAAGCCGGACGGAAACAACCAGGTCTTCTATGGCTCAAGAAGGAACGAGCAAAACAAAGGCTCATCTTGTCGCAGCCAGGCGTTCGTAACAATCTATTGCGGCCGGCGTATTAGGCCAATTCGTCATCCACTCTAAAGCCAATCTAGGCTTTTCTGTGGGGGGGGGGGGAAGGGTCGATGAAGCAACTCTTAGTGAGTGATCAATCAAGTTCCATGGTACCCTCCCCATGATCCACGGTCGAAGGGGGAGTGGGCTCGGTAACGGGGGCAGATGGTTCCGTCTTTTCTGGAAGAAACGTATCCACGCCGGAAGTGTCGGTGATGGGTGGTGAGCCCGTATCGGCGGCCTTGGGAACCGAGGCTGTTGGCGGGGCTTCGTCGCCGAGCAGGTGGCGAATCCTCTCACCCATAGCGTCCATTTGAGCGAGCATAGCACGGAGACTCTTTCTGTCATTTTGAACCAGATGGCCAGACGCGATGTTGTCCGCATCCCCCTTTGCCATGAGAGCCAGGACATTGTCGTCGGCACCAGACTGATAGATAGACACGTCAGTAAAGCGGAGGGGCAAACAAGGGGCAAAGGGCACACGAGAGAGCGTATACTCCATGTCTAGGTGTGGTGTGCTTACCAGAAGAGCAGCCGTGAGCTGGTCAATGTTCTCGGACCGGCTCTGCTTGAGACCCAAAAGGGTCAGGGACGCTTGCATCTCGTTCACCTTGCGGTCATAAGCAGAACCGACAAGCGGACGGTCTGCATCGCTTGGAGATGTAGATGGGCCTACGTATGACAGCCACCGCGGTTCGTCCTGACGCGGGCCGTATCCAGCACCGCGATGGCGCAGCCTTCAAAGCGGTTAGAGGGAAAAGATCAACGAACTGATGGAAAGCTGCCGTGTACTTACTGCTCGATGAAATCAAGGATGACACCCTTGGCCTGTAGCCTGTATGTCCTGCCAAAAGAGTCCGGGTCACGCCAGCCCGACTTGTCCGTCTCCTCAGGCTCATCAGCCCAATCGAGTTCGATGTGACCGTTGTTCTTGAGGCCGCGACTGAAGGCCGGTGTGATGACTTGACCACCTTTGAGCTTGCGGAAGCGATGCGCTGGCGCCAAAGGAGGCACCTCTCCCAATACGTCGTCGACGTGTGCTGGACATCGCCAGGTCTTCAAGACCGGGGGCATGGCCAGGGGTGGATCGAGGCAGTCAATGTGCCAGTGGAGCGGACAGGCGCTGCAAGGGATAATGGCCCGAATCTCAGTGGCTGCCTTTTGACAGGCGTGACAAAGCACCGCTTCACCATCTTCGCGCTGCTTGAAGAAATCCGGCAGCTCATCATAGCCAGAGCGCTTCCTAGAGAGAGAAAAGGGATGGTCAGTCACGGATGCAATGGGAAGAAGAAGAACCTAGTTGATCTCCTTGAGGCTTCGCCGCTCAATCCGGAGATGAAGTGAAGCCAAGAGATTGGCGTGATGGACAGGTGATATAGGGATGCTTACTTTGCTTTGACTGTCGTCACTTCTTCGTAGTCGCCGTCAGCACCAGCCTTGACACCCTCGAAGCGAGTCTGGAGCTTCTTGGGCAGGCTAAAGGCGCGAGGGATGCTCTTCTCCAAGGCATTGAGGGCGCTCGCGAATGCACCCTTATAGACGGGCACGCGCGAGGGGAACCGGCGGACAAGGCATTCGTTGCAGTACCACTCGTCGGGCAGATGGTCAGACTGCACCATGTCCACGCACTCGAAGTGGAACGAACGCGGGCAGCCATCGCAGCAGACGACGTCTCCTGCGCTACCACACGCAGAGCAGTACTCATCGTTATCGGATCCCTAGGATGCCCACCCTTGTTAGCACAGCTCCTCTCCCCTCCCATCGCCGTATTACACGTTGCATCATCTCCCAGGCAGAGGCGGCATGGGCGGATCAAGGACCGCATCCACTAAAATGTGCGTGGTTGGAGATCCTTGCCCCATGTCGTGGCCCCCCCCGACTCAATAACTCCATCCAGTGTGGCCTTTGCCCCGAATTTCAGGGCAGCGTATGACAGTGCGAAAAAAAAATTGTGTGCGTGAGAATCGGAGGCTGCCAGAGAGCGCTTGCATCCCTGAGGCCGTGGGTTTCTCGAGCCCGAGGTCGACTTTTGGGCTTCCAAATGTCGATTCACACAGAGAGCTTGATGAGAATCCCCTCAAGGAGACGTGATGAAATCCCAAAGCCACATACCTGGTCTCTTGGTGCGCCGTTGCTCACCGTCACTGACTGTGCCTCACCAGTTGAGCGAGGGACACCGGCAGCAGTTCCGCCCTTCTTTTTCATCGGTCTGTGAGAAGGCATAAAATGAGATTAGCAAGTGCAACTTGTGATGGTAGAACTGTTTGACGTGCGCCTCAAGGTGGAAATGGTGGTGAGTGAGGAGGGGAGGGAATCTGGTTGTGACGCGAGCGAGCTGAAGAAAGGATTGAAATTCATTCTCGTCGAAAGACCGCAAAGGATGCCTTCATGAGTGCAGAGACGCACAAGCGATGCACATCCCCAAGAGACGGTCCAGGTCATGCTGGGGGACGTTTTGATGGGCTTTGTGTGGAGGTGAAAATTCTTCAAGACCTCTGGGAGAAGAGAAATGTGTCGTTGGGGTGTATGGAATGGGGGACTCGTTTCATTCTGCACAAGACGTAGAGGGTTTGGGAACGGTCGGGCAGCAGTTCAGAGTGAAGGAAGGGGGGAGTGCAGGTGAAGGGGAAAGCGGGAGAGGAGGTGAAGAGTGAAAACTCACGACAACTTGATTCGAAGGCCTGTCCGCGGCTTCTTCGCCGGCCGCAGGTTCGTCGGCGTCACGGCTCGCGATCCCACGGTAGAACTGCCCTCATTGAATGAAAAAGCCACCGGCGAGGAGGCGGCGACGTCGACATCGTCAGTGTTGGCGTGGCTGCCTGGCCGTTTGCTCGCCGAGCGGGTGGCCCGCGTGCTGATGGGAGCCGCCAGGGAGTTCCGCGTCCTCCTGGTCCGCCTTGCAGGAGTCACCTCGTCGCGCTCATCGTCGTCGCCGGTGCGGATGGAGCTCTCGCGGGCGACATAGCCGTTGGTGACCTTTTGAGCCTCACGACGCCTCGTCCAGAACAAGTCGTCATCGTCAGCAGGCATCGAGGAGGCCCTCAGCAGGGTACTACGCGGTTTTAGAGCCGGTTAGTGGTCGTGCGCGGCGTTTAGAGAGCGGGGGCTGTTCGTCGGGCACAGGTTGAGCGGCCTCGGTTGGAGAGGGTGTGAAGGCTCGGCGTGGGTGCGTAGGCGCTGGCTCCGGTCGTACGGACCGTCCCAGTGGCCGCGGCTCGACGGCGAGAGGTTGGGCGGGTCGTTTCGGTTCCGGACGGGGTTCCTGCCGCCGTCGCGACGGC
>NW_020194713.1:694827-740575 GCF_003025115.1 Trichoderma citrinoviride | reverse complement strand
AGGGATGACTCGCTAGAGCCCGAGTCCCGCCGGTGACGCCTGCGCGACGGCGTGCGGACGCTGTCGCCGTGCGATTTGGTGCCGTTGGCCATCTTCTTGCCGCGAGGCGTCTCGCCGGCATGCGACGTCTTGCTCCTCTTGGCCGCTCGCCCCTCGCCCTTTTCGTCGTCGGCGTGACGGTGCAGCAGGTTGGCGTAGGGAGCGGCCATGGGCGTGTGCGGAGGGAATCTACTGTTGGTGGAAGGGGGCACGAAGTAGTAGCAGCCCGCATCGTCCTTCTTGCCCTCGCGCTTCTTCACTTCAATCAGCCGGGCAAATTCATCCCTGGTCTCGGCGTCGGCCCTCTGCTTGAAGACGTCCTCCACCATGGCCACAAAGTCCGCGTCGCCGGACCGTTCATCGTAGAGGGTCCTAAGAGCCCAGGCCGTAGGATAGCGAAAGTGCATGAGGGCCTCGTCCACGGCCGCCTCAACGACCATGTCTGCAAACTCCTTGTCCTCTGGCTCGCGGTGCTGCGCCCGTTTTGGCGCAGAAGCCTGCTGCTTGTTGGCCTTTGGCGTACCAGTAGTGGCGATGACGACAGTGGTGCTGCTCTTGGCCTCTTCACCGTTCTTCGCGTGCGGGTTCTGCTGCTGCTGGTGCTGCTGCTGGTGCTGCTTGGCAGGCAGCGACACGCGCCGGGAGGGACGTCGACGCGAGGCTCCCTTGGGGTCGTAGTCGTCGTCCTCGGCGTCTCTGGCGGCCTGCGCCCTCCGGTGCGATGGCGCTGACGCGGGAGCAGGAGGCGGTGTCGTCGAGGGAGCGGGGGGCGATGGTGCCCTGCTGGGGCGAGTCCTGGGCTGCGCGGGCTGGTCGTCGTGATGATGTGCTGCGGCGTGTGACGACGTCCCCGACGGCCGGAGGATGATCTTGCGCACCGACTGGTGGCCGGGCCCTCCGTCGCCGTTCTTCTTGGCCTTGGGCAGCGTCCCCAGCGGCGCCATGGTCTCCAGCACGCCGTAGCGCATCAATCCCGCCTCCTCGAAGCTGGCCTTGCTCTGGACCGACGGCTCCAGCCACCGCTGCATAAACGTCTTGGATTCATTGCCGGCAGATGCCTTGGCCTCGAGCGGCCGCGAAGGGCTCGAGAAGCGCGACCGCGACGCCCTCGTGTTGGAGGAGATCATGGCGGCGAGTCGAGTTGCTGGTTGCCCCCAGCCCTGGCCGCGGGACGGGCAACGCTGCTCTCGAGAGTGTCCTGCGAGGCGAGAGAGAAAAAAAGGGAACCGGGTCAGCCACTGGATTTCGGCCAAAGCTTCAGACAGGGGGTGGGAGAGCAACGACGAGGAGGCGACAGCGCCTGGGAGCCGCGGCCGGGAAAATATGTACTTCTCTCTGCAGCAATAGCATCCGCCGTCGAGGCTCGCTGCTGATGATTTTTTGGGCGCTCCCGACGCGCTTTTTGCGTGGCTTGGGATCAAGGGACGATGGCTGTGGGTTGCAGGTTTCTGGATGAGTTTCGGAGGAGGCGGCCAGGCTCTTGGACAAGGGGGGCGACCCAGTGGCACGTCCAAGGTTCAACACCTTCCCACCACCGATTCAGAGCTCCGGCCTTAGGGTTTGTTGGCAGCTGGAGAAAAAAAATACTCGGCTCGAGGGTGGAATTTATATTGATTTCTAATGATGCAGAGGCTCCTCTTCACGGCTGCGCAACTCTCGCAGCTGCCTTTCCATGTTTGCACGGCCCTCCTTTTTTTCTTTTTTCTTGCTGGTCGCCTCTCACGCTCCGGCAGCTGCCAGCACGCCTCCCTCCGGCCTCCCTACGACTAAGCCTCTCTCTGCCTTACCTTATACTTTTTCCTCTGTCATCATCTTCTCGTTTCTTCTCTCACCGAGTCCATCCCTCTTATTTTCGCCGCTGTTAGTACTTGTACTCCTACTCCTCATCTCTCAGCCCCCATTTCCTCCGAGGAACCCCATTCATCGTCAAAAATGCCCGAGTCCGAGTCACTCGTCCAAGGTCTCAAGTCACGGGTCCCAGGCATGGGTATGGGCATACCTGCATTAGTTACTTCGTACATGAGAACATCTGCTACGTGTAAGCTCTTATTGCGATTGATTCACAGCCCCCTGCTTGACCTGCCGCTGCCGCTATCCTCGGCCGCTGTCTCTGCATAGCAGCCATTGAAGGGACGAGTCGGAAATAGCCATGTTTGCCTCTGTCGCCGTTGGCAGCCTTCCGTTCTCCCCCCCTCGTCTGGTCCCATGGCGGCGCGGCTATGCCAAGTGACCTCACTTCGCATGGAGGCGGATCAACGAGAGAAGACGCACTTTGCGATGCTTGGGTAGTTCCAGATTGTAGGGATTTTTCCCCTTTTCCCCTTCATGCTCTTTCTTTTCCCCCCCTTCCCCTTTTCTCTGCGTTGGATGAAAAGATAACCTACCGGAGCAAAAGAAGTCGTCATCACCCATCATGTCACCTTGTCATTGCAACCACTGTTGACATCATTCTGTCGCATCTTTCGCTTCCCTGTGTGTAGACGTGCACGGGCTGAATCTGTGGGAGCTGGAGTTTGCCTCGAGACGGATTTGTGTTTGTCGTTTGATGCTTTATATACTGCCTCGCTTCACTACCTTAGTTTCACAAATCCTCCATCGTAGCCCAACCCCTCATCACCTAGACAGACTTGTGTTTAGCAGAAAATCTCGTCGGCTGGTTTTCACAAACTGCAAAGCCAGGGTGCCATTTTTTCTTCTTGACTCTTTTGTTTCGTCGTGTGGATTTTCTGCCTATATATAGTATAGAGGCGTTATCCTAGTCCTGGGCGGCCATTTCAAAAGCAAACGCGGCCCTTTGCGCGGGTCCAAGTCTTTCGAAAGCCTTACTCCTCGGCGTCGGCTCCCTCCTCGGCAGCGCCGTCAGCCTTGGCCGTCTTCTTCTTGGGCTTGCTCTTCTTCTTTCCGGTATTTCTGGCCAGGGGCTGTTCGAGGATCTTGAGAATCTCCTCGTCGGTGATCTTCTTGTCAGTCTGGAACTTGCTGAGGTCAAGCTCGGGGGCGGCGCCCAGCTTGGTGATGCCGTTCTTGGTGATGGCTGTCGCGCTCTCATGTTAGCTCAGCTGCACTAGCAAGGAAACTGCATTGCGAAGAAACTTACCAAGGGTGGTGAGGAGTCTAGCGACGGGGGCGTTGTCCTTGTCGCCGACAAGCTCGTACTGGCGGAAGACGTTGTTTCGGACGCACTCGACAACGCCAGACTTGGCATCACGCTCGTCCTCGAGCTGCCTCAAGCTGAAGGGGAAAGTGCCAAACTTCTTCTGCACTTCGGAGAGGATCTTGCGGGAGGTGGGACGCTTCAGCTGGTAAGTCTGGTTGGTTCGGCGGTGGAGAGTGGCGCGCTGGTCCAAGGTCTTGACCTTTCCGGAGCCCAGGCTGACGCCCGTCTCGACACCCCAGACCTCGCCAACCTCCGGAACGCCCTCGCCCTTGGTGCCCTCGGCGGGGGCCAGAACGATCTTCTTGGCGCCTTCGATCTCGTTGCGGCCAAACAGCCAGGAGGTGGTGCTCTCAACCAGCTTGCACTCGTAGGCATCGCAGACCTTCTCCAACAGGCTGGTGATCTTGGACTGGGTAGGCGCCTTTTGCGCAGCAGCCTTGGCCTTTTCTTCGTCGGTACCCTGGGCAAGGAGTCCGGGAGGGACCATCAGTCGCAGGAGGACCTCGTTGACGTAGTGGTTGGCGAGGATCAGATCAGCGGTGCGTCCGGTCACAGGCTCGGCAGCCTTGTCCTTCTCGGTAGCGACGATGGTGTTGCAGACAATGGAGCCGAATCCATCAATCTGAGCTCCAAGCTGGATCTTGATGGGTTCTCCCTCCTTGATCTCGATTGAGGCTTCGCTCTCATCGGTCGTGAGAGGCGTGTAAGGGGTCACATAGGAAGAGGGGGAGACGGTGGTCGGGTGAGAGAAGCCTTTTTTTGGCGCAAGCCGTCGTCGTTAGCCATCAAAGTGCACTCTGGACCTGTCATTGCTCGTTGAGGCTAACCTTTGGTGATCTTCTTTCCGCGGTAGACCTTGGCGAGCTCCTCCTCGATCAGCTTGTCGCCCTGCTGGCAGATGTCGACAATCTTGGCACCGGGCACGCAGAGGTCAGACACGGCAGCCAGGACCTTTTCGGAGATCTGGGCGGCGGTCTTGTACTTGGTGAGAGTATCGGGGTTGTTGAGGGAGTAGTCTGTAGGCAGCCGTTAGCCCTGCTTCGTGAGTTGTAGGCCATGATGGGCGCTGGAGACGGTGGTCGTGTGTCGTCACGGCTATTGGGCGAGACGGGAGAGCTTGCTGTGCTGTGGCTTTGGCGGGGGAGGGACAGCTTCGAGGCTGCTGCTGCTGCTTCACGTCACGTCACGCAGATGCACGCAAGAGCACGTACCGACTTCCTTGGTCTCCGACATGGTGGGCAATTGGTGAAGCTCACGGGGAATCTCTTGGGTAGGTGTTTTTCAGGCGTGTAGTTGTCGGAGCAAACTTGAAGCTTGGGGGGCGCTGTCGCAAAAAACAAGCAAAAGCTGTGTGCGCAAGGTTTCCCGAACGGGGGCTTGGAGGGGTTTATCCGCAGCAGTCGGTCATTCATGTGGGCTCTTCGGGGGGGCTATTTTTGCATGCCAGTGCAGTCATACGCACTGCTCCAGGCGGGCACATGCCTGCAGGGACGCTATACGGGCTGATCCAGGCTCTGGGCCAGCGTCTTCTGCCGGGCAGCGAGCTTCACGATTGGGTGGCCGCGGTGCCGGAGTGGGTTGTGCTAGTCAAGGTGAATGGAACTCCTCCACTGCTTCAGCAGGAAAAATAGTATCGGTCCCAAGGAAGCACGCCGGATCGAGCAGAGCCGCAAGCAAACAAGGAGCACTCTAGACTATCTGGGCCGAGGACGGGGAGGCCGGCACTGATCGAACTTGGGTTTGGTGCAGAATCCGAATGAGAGTTCTTTCATTGATGGCTTTGGAGGTCTGTACATACACATGGGCGGACAACACGCGGTGCAATTGGGGCAACAATCGATACGAAGCCGTCATAGAGATGGTGCCAATGGAAGGTCGAGACAAATGGTTACATCATCCTCGCAGCACATGCTGTTAGGGCATAACATGCACGTCACCGGCTTAGATGATCGCGGATCCGTTGCCAGTGACGAGTTGCTACCTATAACCCTGGAGCATCGACTCTTTCTCTTCGTCATGTGGTTTTCCGATTTGCTTCTTCCTCACGTGGCTCTAGTCCAGCGATATGAGAACCTTCAATGGCAATGTCGTGTTAGGACGTTATAGGGTACCTAAAGCCTCGGAGCTCAGGTATGCATGTCTCATGCTGCTACTGCTAACGCTTATGCTGGGCAATTTTCTCTTGTCAAGCTGTGCCAGTACTTAGCATTGAGTTGAAAGCTTCTGAATACACTCGTGGTGTATTACTCCGTAGAGTAGCATTGGCGGGTGGTGTTGATGTCTGAATTGCGAGGCAAGACGGGCTTTGCAGCTCCCATTTGCATACCTCCGTAGTCTCGTATAGCTCTGTTACGGCTTGCACGAAGAACTCGCTCAGCGGCGATACTTGTGTTTCTTTGCCAGCGGTTGAACGCCGGGACGAAGCATGCTCAGCTGGTCATCCGTAACGAAGCAATTGGCGCCTCAAGCGCTGCTGGAATCTCGACCCAAGCTTTGGTTGTTGTTGAAGCGCATCAAGCAAGTAGGTAATCAGCCCGTCACCAACGATTGGCCAGTGTGTTATGTAAGCCGACGTGCCTACTCGGTTCCTGTGCTAGCGCGCCCGGCAGCAGCGGCTAGGCCCGGATAGGTAGTTGTTCCCACTTGGCACCAATTATCACCATTCGCGCTGCTGCGATTAGAATCTTGTCCTCAAACCACCCAAACATCAGACTCGCAACCGCATCTCGCCAGCAGCGACCCTCTGTCCGGGTCGAACCGAGTCGAAGCCAGCGGCTGCACGACGCCTCCTCTTGTCGATCCTGCCATCGCTGCTGCTGCCGCCGCCCGCACCGATAACGATATCAATCCCATCCGTCGCACCGCTGCGACTCGGCGGCGCCAGCGCTCGCGACAAGATCCCATCACGACCACGATCCCCGACCATGGCCGCGGTCCAGCCATCCATGCCGGCTCCGGCCACCGGCCCAGAGTCGACGACGTCAGCCTCGGGCTCCGACGATGCCAAAGACGCCGCCTCCGGATCCGCGCCCGCGCCCGCGGACATTCCCGTGCGCACCAAGGAGTCCTTTGACCGGCTCATGGTCGAGCGATACACGATGCGCGACGCCATCGCCGCGTCCGCCCTCAGCCAGCAGCTGAACCAGACCATGAAGTCGTCGCACGAGATGCGCGAGATGATCAACGAGTACCGCTCCGTCCGCACCCAGTATCAGCAGTGGTTCCCCCCAAGTCGGCTGTACGGCGAGGGCTACAACGGCTACGCCAACGGGTACACAGAGAACCATGGCCCCTCGAGGGTGGTGTATCCGTCGCAGAAGCCTCGCCCCGGCCACCGCACCACGCCTCCCCTCAAATACAGCCGAAAGGACATGCTGAAGCAGGCCGAGCAGCACGAGGACCTGGTGCCCATTAGGCTAGACGTCGATTGGGACAAGATCAAGCTACGCGACACCTTCACCTGGAACCTGCACGAGCGTCTGCTGGCCGTCGAGCTGTTTGCCGCTCAGCTGGTCGAGGACATGGGCCTGAAGCCCCCGGCCTCTCAGCCCGTGTATGAGCAGGTCGTCCAGCAGATGCGAGAGCAGCTCAACGACTTCTACCCCTTCGCCTATTCCGAAGAAGACGCACTCGACCCGGAGCTCCCCTATTCGGCCTACAAGAACGACGAGATGCGCATCCTCGTCAAGCTCAACATCACAATTGGACAGCACACCTTGGTGGACCAGTTCGAATGGGAGATCAACAATCCGAACAACTCCCCCGAGGAGTTTGCTGCCGGCATGACGCGAGATCTCTCCCTGTCTGGGGAGTTCACCACGGCCATTGCCCACTGCATTCGCGAGCAGTCACAGCTCTTCACAAAGAGTCTCTACAGCATTGGCCACCCCTTCGATGGACGGCCGGTTGAGGATTCGGACCTTGTGTCTGCTTTCCTGCAGACGCCATTGCCCACCGTCTTCCGCCCGCAGCAACAGGCTAAAGAATACGCTCCCTACCTGTACGAGATGAGCGAGGCCGACCTAGAAAGAAACGAGACGGTCTTCTCCCGAGACCAGCGGCGGCAGAAGAGATCGATCAACAGGAGAGGAGGACCACAGCTCCCTGACCTCAAGGAACGGCAGCGTACCATCCGCACGCTCATCGTATCGTCGGTGCTGCCGGGGGCTGCGGCAACCATCGAGGAGAGCAGGCTGTTCAAGAAGGTGGCGGGTCCTCCTAGGAAGCGGACGGCTCGTGATGGTGAGATATCCGAGTCTGAGGAAAGCGAAGACTCTGCGCCTGAATCGCCAGCACCCTCAAATATGCCTGCCGGCACGGCTCGCACACGGGGCATGCGCGGTGCCGCCACCGCTGCCACGATAAGAATGGCGAACCTGGGCCGGTCAGAGACGCCAGACACAGCCGGCCACCATCATGAGATCAGGAATTCTCGCCGTGGTCGCGACGAAGAACCAGAAGATCGCCCGGAGCTGGTCGTGACGCTCAAGGTCAGCAGGGACAAGCTGAAACGAATCATGAAAGGCGACTACCGTGATCTGGCTGCTGCCTCCGTTCCGCCAGAAACTCCCTCTTCCACATCCAATATACGAACTCCAACCTTTACAGCTCCTTCAAAGACCAAGTCAGCGACCCCTGTCCCGACCCCGACTCCCTCGGGCTCTGCGGCTCCCGGTGCCGCTGGAGCTGTTCCCCCTGGGCAGATTGGCCGTCTGCCTGCGCCTCCGCTCATTCCTGGCCAATCCCCTCCTCCAGCAGTAAGTTGCCCTATGAAATAGTCTGCAGAATTTATGAGAAGAAGCTCACGCTTGCCTTCCTTCCTCTTTCTATAGCCTCCTCCGCCCGAATGGCTCGTGCAGTCCCTCAAGGAGCTCGAGAAACAGTATCCCAACGGCGACAGGTTCGAGGCCATAATGAAGTACTCACACCTCGACCCCGTCACGGAACTGCCCGTCCAGACACAGCCCATGCCGGAGGGCGTCAAATACGCCTGGCTGCCGCGCATCCGCTGCCTCGACTGCACGACGAAGCTGTACACCCCCGGCCCGGACATGACGGCGCAGAAGTTCGAGGCTCATCTGAAATTCTCGGGACACCGTGAGAAGGTCAGACTGAGGTTAGCAGCGCAAGGGAGTGGTGGTGGTGGCCCTTCATCAACGTCATGACCGAAAAGACAAACGAATGAACAAGGCACGTATACAAGCTCAGGCTGAAAGGAGAGGCAGATGAAAGGGTGGGGGGCAGCTTAATGGATGGGAGTAGAGAGAACCGCATTTTAGGCGGTCATCTTGAATAGCGGTCGCTTCTTATGATACGCTCGGAAACAGAATACATGGCGAAAAAACTTGTTTTGTGTAGGATTTGGCAGATATATAGTGTTTGAGGCAAAGGAGAAAGGAAGAAGACAGAACGTTCTTCATGCTATTCCATTATGCCGTTTCTGTTTTTTCTCTCTTCACACATCAGGAATCGGCGCACGATGAAAAGATTAGGAACATGAATTCTGTCGATACATCAGATAAAATCATCCAAAAGACGCCCTGCCATTTCCATTTTCCGCCTCCAGAGACGTCGTCAAATCCTTTCCCCCAACACTTTGCTGATGGTCATTTCGAACGACGGCCGTGAGTGAGAGAGAGATGAACGCATGTAACTAACGGGAAACATGAGACAAGTTGATAGCACAACGCAATGAGAGATGCAACAAGGGCTGAATATGAACAATTTTCTTTTCTGAAAACAAGGCAGACAAACCAAGGACACAACAACAAGAAGCCAGTAACTCAACACACGGGTGAGTTCGATGGAAGCAACAGCTCGATCCAGTCGAAAGGGCAAAATCAAAACAAAACGAAAAAAACATCTCAAAGAGGCCCAAAAAAGTATCAACGAAAATTCATCTCCAAGCAAAAAGAAAAGCCATGTCCCTAACATACACACATTGCATTTCACTCGTCGTCGTCATCCACATCCATGTCTGATGCGTCCTTGGAAGGCCGACCGCGAGTAGCACGCGCCGGTCGCTTGGCCTTGGACAATACGCTGGCCTTGACGGCTGGGGTCTTTCCCTTGCCTTTGGTGGTGGTGGTGGTGGCAGCGGCTGACTTCCTCCCATTGCTCCTGGGCGCCGGCTCCGGCTCTGACTCCTCGTCGTCTTCTTCACCAGCCTCTTCTGCTTCGGCCTCGGGCTCAGCCTTGTCTGACTCGGAGCCATCGTCCTCGTCCTCGTTGCCGCTTTCCTCTTGCTCAGATGCCTCCTCATCGTCCTCATCATCGTTGCCATACTCCCATTCCGCCACCCCCTCCAGCATTTCTTCCTCATCCTCCTCGTCGCCACGTTCCGTATACGTCGAGATGGCGTGAGCGCGCCCACTGCGACGCCGTTCGCCCTCGGGCACAGATGGTGCTGCTTTCTTGGCCTTGGGGGCCGCCTTGGGCTTTGCGATTTTCCTACCAGGAGCCTTGGCTGATTTGGCTTTCGGGCCTGGCTTCTCACGGATGACGGTCTTCATCTGGGTCTTCGATCTCTTTGCTGGATGGTCTGTCGTTTCATGGAGCGACTTTCGCTTCTATAGATGTGAGTTAGCGATTATTCGACAATTCGTTTCGTGTGTAGGGTGCCCCATAAGCTATACCTTCTTGCGGTCCATTGCCCGAATCAAGTCATCCAATTTCTCGTCCAGTTCGTCCGGAATATACTGTTTCTTTGCGATGTGCTGGGCGACCTCGCTGGACGGAAGAGCCGTATACAGGCCTGTAGGCAGACCAACCTTGCCCGGCCAAGCCTGGAAGCTCCAGTTCTTCCGCTCTTGGTACTTGCGAACCAATGTCTGCGCCAGGTCGCTCAACACGTAGAGGTTCTCACTCTTTTCCGGGTCGACTCCATCACGTGTCTGCTTGACCCTCTCGGCGTACTTGTAAATCAGCGATATGTTTTGCTCTGTCGCCACTGCGCCAAGATAGAACAGGAAGTAGTTTGCAAAATCAACCAGGTCGGCTGGGTCGGAGGTATAGTCTGGATGATGGGCAAGCAACGGGATGAGTCTTCCCATGAGAGCCTCCATGATCTGCTGCCCGTTTTCTGCATAGTACCGCGACCGTGACCGCAGCCATGTTTCCACACGGTTCTTCAGCTCTGGGAAAGGTTCAAACGCCGCGAGGAAGAGGATGGTGAGGAAGCGCGCGCGAAGTTTGCCCCGGGTGAGGTAGTTCTGCAGCTTGTCCATGAACCGACGGCGCACCTGGAGCTCAGGGTCTTGAACAAGCTCGGCAAGCTTGTTGAAACTTGCATGGTCAAACTGGTCGTCGTACTTCTTCACCGTGCAGAGTTTCAGGATCATCAGGCCGGCCATCAACCTCAAACGCTTCTTGTGATGCTTTGGCGTATCTTTGACCTTGGAAAACTCGCCGTCCGAGACGACAAAGGTCTTGAGAAGCTTAAAGATGGGCTTGACCCTTTCCTCCGCATCGGCATCTGTGGAAGTAGCCAAAGCTTGGTTGACGAGGATCCGAATAGAGAGGCACTTTGCCTGGAGCTCTTCGTCCATGTCGGCGTCATCAACCCAGGATGGATCCTTGTCCGTTGCCTCGGTTCGTACCTCGCGCAGAATCTGCTTGATGGTCATGTCGTTGATTGCCTGGTCTGAATCCACGGTGACGGTCGGCGCCAAGCGCTCGAGCTGACTTATGGTGGCTAGTTTGTTGAGCAGATGGGGTGCTTCGTACTTGAAGTTCGCCATCACCTTGCGCAGGAGATTCGTGGCTGTCACCTTACTCTTGTCATCGTTCTTCGCCAGAAGGATGTTGACGGCATACTTTGGCGTTTTTAAGGGCACGCCATAGAGAGCGTAGTTCATGAGCGTCTGCGTGAAGCTCCTGTCAAGGTTGATGTCTTCGGGATATCTCTTGGCATAAGATGAATAGGCCTTGAGAATATCCACAACGCCAGCATCGTGAGACTTGGTAGACTCGGTTGGTGCTTTCTGGATGAGCTCTTTCCGCAATTCTTCTGCATGAGCTTTGAAGATGTCGGGGTTCCGCTGAGATATGTCGTTGAGCACCTGATGTGCTACGGCGGCGAAACCGTTCTTATCGCTCTTGGAGTAGTCCATGATGGTTGCCAAGTGGCTTCGGTTGAACATGAGACAGCTTGATCGATATAGCAGAGGAATCAGGGTATCCAGAGAACTGGCGGCCGAGGTTGCCGAGATCTTCGTAATCAGCTCTGCAATGGCGCGCCTGACGGTCTTGAAGTCGCTTTCAGACTCGATCGCATATTTGATGAGTTGGTAGCAGCGACGTTCGTTGAGTTTGACGAATTTTTGCAGGTCGGCGCGAACCTTTAAGGGGTCGGGAAAGTAGGCTCCGAACCACTGCATAGTTTTGGCGAGGCCGGCCTTGACCTTGTCTTCGTTTGCCTCAATGACGCCGCCATTGTAGGCCTCGCATTGTTGGATGAAGATCTCAAGACCCTTGGCAAACTGAGGCTGGCGTGCCTGCATGGCGAAGAAGGCCTTTTGAGCCGCAGTGTCGAGGGACTTGAGCATCAGCAGAATTCTCTCAGCTCGTATCTTGTCCTGGTCCGCCTGGCCAACCGCAGCCTTGCCCTGAGAGGACGCAGCCGCAGTCTTGGCTCCCTTGCCCTTCATGAGGGGGTATTTCAGGGGTATCAGACATTCGAACATGACACGATCGAGGAGGACGTTGAGATCAGGATCGTTGGCGTAAAAGGCATTGATAATGCGTGACGGGACGCCCGCGAGACAAGCAGTAACAGCTTCCTGTCCATCGGCGATTTCTCCAGCGCCGACAGCCCATAGCTTGCCCAGCAGGACCATTGCCTCAACACGCACTGCTGGTTTTCTGTCTCGACATCTGTCTGCCAGACTGGCAAAGACCGAGCCCTCCTTTTCAACACCGCCGAGGATGCCAAGCTTGAGAATGATGTCTCGGAAGTCAAAGAGCTCAATGGCCTTGACGGCTGCTAACCGTACCTTTTCTTCGCTATCATTCAACTTGTCGACCAAAGCCCTCACCAGCTCGCTCTCCTCTTGGGTGCTCAATCCAATGCCACCGGCGGAAGTAGAAAGGATGTAGCCCACAGCAGTCACCCAGGCTGTACGGATAGTGCCCGTCTTGTCATTTTTCCTGCCAACGAAATTACGATATGTCGCTGCGTGTGACTGCGCAAACGACTGCGGAGAATATGGCTTGGTGAGAACGTTGGCTTCAGCTGCGACTGCCGGACTGTCATCCATCAGCTTGATAGGAGGGTATGCGGCAGGATCGAGAACAGGAGGCGGCGGAGGGCCAGCGGCTCCAATACCGGAAATCATGTCGCCGAATGTCTCTGTAGCTATCAGCCGCAAGTGTACGTTGTCGGCAGACAGTTCGGCGTCGAGTTGCGGAATCACATTTTGCAGCACAGCAGGTGCTGCCCGCCACAGTTCTCGAATGAGGAGGTGAGCCTGGCGAAGACTCTTGAGGTCGGCCTCTGAAGGTCCTGCGTGGGCATCTTCCTCATCCGAATCGTCCCCATGGCGGGCGCCATTTCCCGCAGTCGCAAATCCAGAGGCATTAAGGATGACGTCGCTGAAATACTGGCTCACATAGCGTGCCATTTTGTCTGCGCACCCATTACAGATGGCCTTTGCCATGACATAGGCCGGCGGCTCTGTCTTGAGGAGAAGTGTCGATTGCTTGCCATTCTGCTCCTTACTTCGGCCACCGCCAGGGGGGGCAGCTCGCAAGAACTGACTGATAATGGCGTCGATGACACTCGCCGGGACGCTGCCAGGAGACTCGTCAATCAGCTGGATCAGCATCTCCGTCAGGTGGATCTCGACATCCTTTGCAACCTGCTCCTCAGCCGGCGCTTTGGCGTTTGCAGAGACTCCATCAAAGGTGGAATTGAACAGGCGTAGTAGCAGATCGTCGGCTCCGTGAATTTCTGTCAAGAGTAGAATGCTCTTGACATCGGTCAGAGACATTAGAACGTATTTGTGCTGGCTGTTGTATGGATTCGTGGGATCCTGTAGGCTGGGGAGAATGTCTTTGATGAACAGCCCAAACATCATCTACGCAGAATCATTAGCAAGCAAGCAAGCAAGATGGAGGAGAGCCTCGAAGCTGGATTGGCCCACCTTGAGCTGATCGTCCGTGAACGGGGCGTCTGGCACAAACAGCCGCAGGATATCCACCAAACAGCAGGCCGTGTAGGCCTTGACGCCTCGATCCTTGTGCTGCAGCAGGTTGCGATGCGCCAGCTTGTCGGCGACGCCCCGGAGCGAGCTCAGGTCGACCTCGCCCTGCTCAAAGTCTGCCAGCTCCTTGGACAGCCTCTCGAGACGGGCCAGCAGCGTGGCGCTGGGGATGGGCTTCGCAGGCCGCCATGACAGCTCCTCGTTGAAGCGCAGTCTCCGGTGCTCTCCTTCGTATTCGCCCTCGGCTTCCTGCGCCTCTACCTCCTCCGCCTCGGGCTCGGCCTCGGGTTCAGATTCCACCTCAGCTCCAGCCTCCGAGTTTTCGTCTTCGAGCTCCGCCGCGTGAGACGGTTCCTCTGCTGGCGCGGGCGCCGACCGTCTCCTCGTGGACTGGCGAGGCATGTTTGATCTGCGCGGGCACAGAGGCGGCGGCGACGACGATGGCGATGCGATGCTGTTGGGAGGCGGCGAACAAAGTATCCCGAGGTCCGCTTGATTGGCTGGTGGCGAGGTGCTTCGTCTTGCTGCGCGCGGGTCGGGTCACAGCATCGCACGTTTGTTTGAGTTGGCGAGAGGAAGATGAGGCAAGAAGAGCAGCTGTTGAGCTCGCGGGTCTTCGAACAACAGCCGATCTCGGCAGACTTGACTCGGAAGTGAATGATTCCCTTTTTACTAATATTTTCCGTTCCTCTTCGCAGCCTTAAAAATTGGCGTGCGAGGCTGGTGCACAAGATGCGAAGATGGCGATGTCCGAGACAACACCTGCAAGTTTAGAGGGGAGCTTCTGCTTCAGTGCTTAAAGTTACGCGACGCGATGGGAGATGATCCGGAGTGGCCCCGCGTCAGCTTTGGCTGTGCGATAAGGCCGGATACCTGGGATTACGTGGGCTTTGCATACAAACTGCGGGTACCCTTTCTGCGCCATGCTCCAAATGTTTGTTTTCTTCATGCTCCATGTTTTGGCATCAACTCTCGTCGCTGGCGGTAGCATTCAATGCCGGTCTATTCACGGCGCCATCCAACTAGGCCTTAGTTGTCTCGAGACTTTTGATCGCAGTGATAAAAGCGTTGGCCGAATTCCGTGAGGAGAGCGTGAGGCGGAAGTTGGGCACGTAGAGCATCGAGCATTCGAGGAGCCCCCTATTTCCCGCCACTCGGGACTGCAAACATGGACGGTGGAAGCACCATGATGCCCAAGAAACCGATGAATGTGGTCAGTATCAAGGCCTTGAGGCTATGGAAAGTACAGCGAGCTTTAGCGTCTTGTAAAAACGTATTGCATGGTTATGCAAACTCTGAGTGTCACTTGACGATGGGTCATAGATGGACTACCTTACCTTACGTCTCCTGGCTTTGGTTACCTGTCTTTAAGGAACCGTGCAAGGTATTTTGTGCATATCACGACAGAATCTCTCAATTAGAGTCATCAGATACAATGCCCTTGAATTGCCTCGAGGCATCACCTCTACACTATCAGCAACGACAACAAAGCATCACTGCCGAGTCTGATCCGCACTTGAAACCAGAGCAGCAGCAAGCCGCCAAGTATCACCGGCTGATATGCAGCTCTCCATGAGATCGTACCCTATAAATACATGTACACAACCGCTTCAGCCTCGTAAGCAGTCCTTGGCTGTCGTCTACCTCGTTGGCACCTGTTGGGGCTCTTGTACTCAGCAGGTCTCACCAGCGGCGTTTGTTCCACGCTTCGTATATTCACACAAGGCCGGAGTACCCATCCTTGTCCTCCCGAGCTCTGGCAGAAGCTGTTGTACGAGGAGCCCTTGTGCTCATTGACTGCCATAGCTCCAGCTCAAGTGTCCAGGAAAATGCGTCTTGTCCAGAGAGGACAGTGACAGAACTTGCATCCCCTTAAACCTCTACTCACAGACGTACCTTGCCTGTCTAGAGCAACGAGATTATGTGTATCTGCGATATCCTTTCCATATATCTGCCTCCTCGTAGAGCTGTTCCTCAACAACTATGCACGTCTTCCGTTGTTGCCTCTTGGGCACGCCTTGCTCACCTGTGAACGAAAACGACAGAGTAGATGTAGATAATCGCTGCAGCTTGTGTGCCCCTTTACGTCTCTACCTACATACACATCGAAGGACTGAGGTATCGATGCAATGTTTCAGTCAATTTGATACCCTTGAATGTAAATGATAGAACTTCTTACCTTTGAACACTCGATACCCACGCAACAAGCTGCCACTGTCACTCACCAGTTTGCCGGTCCGGCAGCCAGCCTCCCAAACTCCATTCACCAGCTGTCAATATGTTCGAACCACAAAGCGTTCCAAATTCGAGAAACGCGTGGCTCGTTCTCCTCGGCCCATTGTTTGCTCCGTGATTCACTGCCGTGGAGGAATAAACAAACCATACCTTGACACTCGCACATTTCCACTCCTCAACCTTTTTCCCCCCCTTCTTCTTCCTTTTGCCTTCATCAAACACACTCGCTCGTTCGTTCACAACCGCATCGAAACCCAGTCTCTCTCTATATCTCCATTTCCCGCGTTCGATTCAAATACTCCTCACTCACTTAAGATTTCTTTGAAGCGTTTCAGCTCCCCAGGTTGGTAAGTAACAGCAGAAATCTCCTTTCTTCCCGTCCCGTGGTTGGCCATCGTCACGCGTGTATCACCTTAGAGCTCCTCTTCCCGACAAACTCTTCCCGCAGACTTCCATCACCCAGCCCATTTCTTTCGCAGCAGTCCCTCGCTAACGGCAATATATTCCAGCCTCATTATTCCTCTGCCCAATTCTCACACCGCAGAGAGTAGTTCCCAAGTAGGTCGCCTCCCCTCATTCCTGAAGCAAAAGAAGAAGCGACTGACATATTTCCCTCTCGGCAAGTGGCCGATATGAAGGACATCAAAGACGCCGAATGCGGCGTCGTGCCTCACAAGAAGATGAGCGCCGCTCAGAAGATCAAGGCGTATCTCCTTGATTTCAAAGTCATGACGGGCGCTGCCATGACCATCTGTGTTCTGGCCACCCTCCTCGCCATCACCCTCCTGGCCGCTCACTGCGGTGAGTTCTCCACCCTGTCCTCTGGGCCTAAACGCTGGATATAATTCTGACCACAAAACAATAGCTGGCCTGGAGAGATTGTACCAGACCCAGGGAGCAGTTACTACTGTTGCTTCTGGTGATGAGGCCGTCCCCGTGGTTGACCACAAGCTTGCGCGTCGCGCTGCTGACTGCAACGAGACCGAGTCCGCCATGTCCGCTGCTTCTGCTCAGGTCGTCACCTTGGTTCTTGACGATGGTTCCCTCGCCGTTGTGACGCAGGATTCTGTCTCTTACCCTGCGGTTTCTGTCACAAGCATCCCGATTTCGTAAGTACAAATCTCGATCTCCCCTGTTGAGAGGAAAACCTGCTAACGCTTTGCGCAGCACTGAGACGGCCACTTCGACCATCTACAGCATCATCACTCCCTCCGAGCCCGCTGTCGTGACCAAAACCCTGACAATGACCACGTCCATCCTCACTTCAGAGGTCCCCATGTGCTCAGCCATCGACAACACCGTCACCGTCACCGTCACCGTCCAGCCAGCCCCCAACCCCTGGGCGTCCAGCTCCGTCCTCGGTGACGTGACCGTGACCGCCGGCGCATCGACAATCACCAACGTCAACACGGACGTCTCCTACACCAGCGGCCTCCCCGATGCCACCGTCTCTGGAAATCCGTCCACCATCACCAACGTCGACGTCTCCATGACGGGCCTCCCAGACGTGACCGTCTCCGGAAACCCAGCCACCGTGACAAACGTCCTGACAGACGTCTCTCTCACCAGCGGCCTCCCCGACGCCACCGTCTCCGGCAACCCTTCGACCATCACAGCGATTCAGACCAGCTACTCCAAGCCCCCCATCACGTCGCTCGTCACAGTCGTCATCTCGGACCTCTGGAGCCCCCCAGCATCCTCCGGCTCCTCTCTCACCACGGACCTCGTGACAGTCACCGCCGTGTCCACCCTCAAGACAACAGTCACCACCATCGGCACAGCCCCCTCCCCCATCATCGTCACCGTCACGAGCAATCCACCCTACGTCGAGCCCGCCCAGAGCACCACTACTACCAGCACCACCGTCGCCTCCTTCGACAGCTCCAAGGCCGGCGCCGAGACCTTTGGCCAGAGCACCACCCTCACCAAGACCGTCACGGCGACAACCGTCCAGCCGGCAACGACCACGACCACCGTCTTCTCGAGCTACAACGGCACCGCCGCGAGCAGCGTCCCCGTCGGCACTGCCACCAGCACCATTGCCGTGCCCTCCATCCCCGTTGTTGTCTCCGGCAGCAACACGGGCCAGGAGGCGAGAAGCCGTGTCCTTGCCGGCTTCATCGTTGCGGTTGCGGCCGTCATGGCTATGCTCTAAAGGGGCTGCGGCTGGTTGGTAGATTTTCTTTCTTACGAGATTTGAAGTCTTTGGGCACGGCTCCATGATAGGGGAGGGGGTGGTTATATGCATGGAAGGGATCGAGCTGAGCTGATTACTTTCTTTTTCTTTTTCTTCTTAATTCAAGGTCTCTCTTTCTAGGTACGAGGCATCACCCATGAGTGAGCCTTTTCATGCAAATGGATGAAATATGGTCGGCTGGCCAAACACGATAGCAATGGATGCTTTGTTTAATTCCCAGTTTCGGATCAAGCAAGGGGTTAGGTATAACGCACCTAGGAATGACAAGTCAGGTCAAGTCAAGTCATTGTAATGTCTCTACTCGCAAAGTAATCGTACAACTCTCTGTTCGGTATCCAATCGCATGTTTGTAAATTATTACTCGGTAAACTATAGAAGCCCCAAACCATAGAGCCCTGACGATAAGGGCCCAAGAAGCAATGCTTCTTCGACATCCACCAAAAAAAGCAACTTGTCCAAACGCCTGCGTCCTACTCCCAAAAGACGTGCTCCAGTGACGCCGTAATTCCCCATCTTACCCTGCCCAGCCATCTGTGGTATCTTATTAACGGGTTACATTTCGAGTTGTGCTCCGTCCTCTCCTTTGGGCCCTGGCTGCTCTGTTTCCGCCCATGCCACGACCTCTACCACGAGCCCTTCCTCGAGTTTGCTCAACTTGATATTCTGCCCCAGCTTTCAATATTTCCATACATGAAGGCTTCGAATTCTCTATTGGGGGTTCCCTTCTTTCTTCTCCCATCGAATTCCTCTCACCTAAGGGAGAACCTCTGATTCGGCCCCTGCCACGCCCCCCTCGAGTTTGCTCAACGCGATATTCTGCCCCAGCTTCCAGGTTTTCCATACATGGCGGCTCTATCGGTGGTCCCTTTCTTTCTTCTCCCGGCGGCTTCGATCTTTCTATCGTGGGTTCCTTTCCTTCTTCTCCCAGCGACTTCCTCTCACCTCCGGGAGAAGCTGGGGACTGGCCGCCCACCGAGCCAGGTACGGAGAAGGCTCGAGCATCGAGAGCTTTACTCTATCGTTGCGCACGCGCATTCTCCCGTGCTTGTCTCGCCTTCCAGCTATCTCGGATACGGCCAGCGGCATCGTAGAGGTCCTTGACCGAAACGCGGTCCTTGATGCTCTCCAGGACGCTGACAACTGTGCTTTTGTGGTTTGCCTCACTTTTGTCGTCCCTGAAGCGGAGAAGCCGCCATCTCCTCTGGTCGTCTTGGTTGCACTCCACGATGCGGTCATTCAAAGGGTCATTCAGCCCTTTGAGAATCTCCCACTCCTCTTCTGTGAGGTAGAGGTCGTCGAAGCGCTCGTACTTTTCTGGGCCGTCACCCCTGTAGACATATAGTTCCGCTTTTGGCACGCTATCGTAGTCCACAAAAGGTTCGGTGATGCCCTCCTTGCGCTCCCATTCGTCGGGCTCAACAGTTGGGAACGAAAGCCTGAGCCGCAGGTCGATGGTGTTTTCTTCCGGGGGCTTCCACTTGAGAATATGAGGGTCGGTGCCGTGCTTATAAGGCGTGTTTCGGCATGTGAAAATGAGACCGTCGTTACCATGCTTCAGACTGGGAAGGATCTGCTTAAACATCATATCGATACCGTAGCCGAGCTGGAACGGCTTCATCTCCATGATAAACGGCTGGTATTGTTTTTCGTCGGGAAAGTCCTTGAACAACTTCTTATACGGCGTATACAGACGCTCCTTGAAGTAAGCCAGCCGCTTGTCAAGAGACCGATCCATGAGCTTGTTCCCGTCCATAACTAAGCAGTCAAAGACAAGAAACCGGGCTTCCTTTTCCCCATTCGGCAGTTTATCCCAGACCAGTTCGCCATCGACGAGCGTTGCCGTGTGGAAGGCACTGACATCGTTCTCGCGGGGGAAGTGTAAGCTCTTGTTAGTGATATACCAGTAATCGTTCTTGCGGTCAATCAAGTAGTGCGCCTCCCCCTGGTTTTCGTCTTCGGTCAGGTAGAGGAGGTAGCGGATGCCGTCGGATTTTTCGCAGACGTAGTAACTTATAAACAAGCACGCGTTAGCCGATATACTCTTACAAGAGTCGAACCCGTCTTTGGAGTCTGCCGTACTCTTGCTTAGTCAATTCCTCCAGATGCTGTCTGGCGAAGCTGACGGGCTGAGCACCAGGGAAGCTGGTCTGCTGCCTGCCCAGCAGATCGGCGACCTCTCTGCGCATTGTATGTACGAGAGCGCCTTCGGCTTTGATGCCGGGCTCGTCGATTGACTCTATCGGCCCATCTGGTTTGGGCTCCATGGCTGGCTTGCCTGCCTGTCCGCGCTGGCTGCTTGCCTTTCCAACCTCTGCTCAGTGGCGCGTCAAGCGACGATTCGCTGCTGTAGAACCGATACTGGTAAATGAATATAGACAAGAAAAATTGCAGCGACAGTGGTTAGTCGTTAAGGATAGAAATATAATACACGAAGCCTCGGCGCATCTGGAGCCAGACGCTTCGAGAGCATTGAGCTTCGCGTATTAAGTAAGAGTGTAAATTGGTTGGAGCTGGAAAGAGTTGCGCTCAACAAATGGTAGGGAGCTGGAGGCTTAGCATCTGCTGTCAAATGGGGCTTGCACTCAGTGCTGCTTGGCTTATCGATAAAGGAATAGGCAGATCCCCCTCCGCTAAAGCCAACGGTAAGGTATGACGAGGCCTGACGAGGCTAGACGACGACCACTGAGGAGGCATCCTGGTACATAAACATGCCATTTCATCGATTCAACTCTCAACCGGCAAGAACTGGCGTCAAGTAACTTTACGCCACGATCCATATGATTAAGGCCACTTGTGAAGAGACAACAAATAATTGCGACTCTCAGTGACGAACAAGCAGAACTGTTGCCGTTAACCTGCTTGGATGCAGGGTATTGGAGTAGTGGAAGAAGCCGGCACGGGAATCCCGCTGCAAGGCAAAACCCTCTATATTGAACAACAGGGTTAAGGCTATCTAACTACAGGCGTCTCGTCATTTCACCTATGTATTATTTCAGAGCACATTAGTACAGAACAAATCGCTCCCAGAAAGGCGCTCAGGGCACCGAGAACTGATGAGACGACGGCAGAATTTCAGATGACAGATCCGGCTTCTCAGCTCATCTCGAGCAACGGGTACTCAGTTCTCATCGATCTTGTCAACCTCTGCCCTGGCTTCCTCCCATTGCTGCTTACTCTTGCGCGCCCATTCAATCTGGCTCCTGGCATACGCCAACTGTAACAGATGTCAGTATCATCAGTTCTTCGAGAGGGTGGAGGTAACCCGCTGCGCGGTGGGTTCGATTCACTCACCATGTATCTCCGCAAATCATCCTCTTTATCTTTCTGGAACCGTTTCAGATCTTCAAGAACACTTGCACTGGCCTCCTTGACATCCTTTTCAGAGACCACCTGCGCTTGCTCTAGTTGGATAATAGATTCACGCGTCTTCCCAATTGTGTCTCGGCGGGTTCGCTCAGGATCCACGTCTACGACTCCCTGAACCGCGTGGCGGATTGGCCCAAAGATCTTGTTCGTTATAGAGTTTGTGCTGGGCATCTTTCTGTGCGTGTTGCTCGTGCTTCTCTCGGGAAGGCCTTGGCTGGCAGATGGGGGCACCGACGGGAAGTCGCCGTGGGTGGGTGGGAAATCCGAATCTATAGATTCAGTGTCTTCTTGACTTCCATCGCGTCGGTGCTGCGTCGGGGGTTCTCGATGGCTGGCTGACCGTTTCGGCTCAGGTGAGATTGTTTGGCTGTTTGAAAGATACTGTTCGATGCGTCTCGCTTCTGCTTCACTGCGCTCCAGCTGGTCCAGTAAGGCTCGCTTCTTGTTCAGCTCCTCGGTTGTCATGTCCTGTTGCACGCGCTTGAGAACTCTATACCGCAAGACGCTCCTGACAACTCCTGCAAATTGAGCGTTTTCTCTCATTGGCTCCGCGAAACTTGCACCTAGAGTGCCCGACAGCTCTTCGGTTGCAATGTATGACGCATCGGCGGCTTGACCTATCCGCTCGATAGCCGGTCCTAAGGAGGGGGCTTGTTCCGACAGGGCAAATGCGTTGTACCTCGATCCCAACTCGCAAAGGTCTGCCGCTAGGGATGACAAATGGCTGAGGGTTCGGCGGTTGACCTTCTCCATGGGACCCGTGAGAAGCTGTTCTAGCTCCTTAATCGAGGCTTCATAGGAAATGAAGTACGGGTCAAGTTCCTGCTCGCTTAGTTTGGACGCATCTGCCGGAAAGCGTTCGATCGCATGAGCCGCGCCTTGGAGAACGGAGGCGCTCAAGTCTTGACCACTGGCCGGAGCCTTGAGCTTTGCTGAGCTGGAAGGGACTGGAAGGAAGTTGTGCGCAGGGGTTGGATTCGCGGGGTCCAGCGGAGGTGCTTTGAGAATGGATTTGGGTATAGAAGCGACGGGGTGAGAATGCAAGACCTCGCTCTATCATCATGTCAGTCACGGCCGAGGCAAAACACTTGGTATCACAGAGGGTGCAGTACCCAGCTTGAGTTTGGGTCAAGAAATCTCCACCAGACGCCGTCCTCTCTCACGGCATCCATTCGACGGCAGCGGTTCAGGAAGACCATCAGCATGCGCTTTCGTAAGTCAATGATTTGCTGATCTTGCTTGGCGCTTGTGGGATTCGCAGCGTAGTCGGCCATGGTGTGCTTTTCGGGAATAGGCGGGATGACAAGCGTTGGATGAAGACGGGTCAAGGCTTCTCTGAGCGAGGCGAATTCAGAATACCGGCGACGAACTTCGAGATCCTAAACGCTGGGGTCAAATGGTTGTTCATACAATGGAGCTGAGCCGCGACGAACCCCAGTCTTAATGGTATACACAATGTATCTCCCTCCACTTTCCACGCTCTTGCCCGCGTCAGTGATCATGATGGGCATGTTAGGGTTCTCGTAAAGAATCTGCTCAATGCGGCTGTTGTAACCGCCTGGCTTCCGTCGTGGAGGCGCGTCATCTGCCAGTACGTCCTCTTCGTCAACGTGCCCGGCGCCATGGCTGAAGGGCGCACGCGGTGAATGAGCATCGTCGCTGCCAGTTGAAGGGGTGTGGGAAGTCTCAAAAACTCCATCTACGGTGTCCATCCCGTGTTAGTTCTGCCTCTCTTGTCGTCGCGACAGCTCACAAACGCTGTCCTTGAGCAGGTAACTCATAAGAGTTCCAAGCGACGAGGTGCAATGGACTTACAGTCTCTGGATGTCGGCGAGCTCGGGATTGCTGACGATGAGGTTTGCGAATCCCGGCGATCGAAGCTGCTCCCATAGGGATTATTGTCCTCGTCGTTCCACATGATGACGGCGCTCTCGATCAGGCGTCTGTACGTGCGGACACCGCTCTAAGGGGAGTGCGCGGCTGCAGAGAAGGGCGCAGTATCGCCAGAATGAGCTCTGGACGGTCGTTGAGCTTCTGGGGCGACGGTGGGCTGCGGGGCGCAGTCGGTTATGCCGCAGTGACGGGATTCGAAAGTCAAGGTGCGTGCAGGTAAAGTGCCTGGAGGGCTGTCGCCATTCTCTAGGAAACACAGCGGGAAGAAGCCGTCAAGGGAGACAAAGACAAATGGGAGGCTGTGGCGGCGGTTTGCAGGCAGAAGCGGAGAGCAAGGCGTTGGCTTGAGAAGCTCCGGCAGGTCGCTGAGGTTGGAGAAGCCTTGCCCTGCCAGCCTTCCAGGTTGATGACGATACCGCGCGCACGGACCACCTCCATCACCCCGAGCAAGCAGAGGCAGGTTCTCTGGCAAACGCGCGCAGTACCTGTGAGGTACAGTTCCGCTCGTACCCTCAGGGTTCTGAGATCGCTTGCTTGCCTCATGCTTCCAAGGTTGGTTGTCCGCATTCAACCACGAACTGCTGCCGCCAATCCCTGCAACTCGCGATGCGGGCTGACTCTGCGTTTCCACTTTGGTTTTTGTTGCTGAGATGCAAATTAGGTAAGGTACGTAGCCGTCTATGACCACATACAAATCACTTTTGATGAGTACCTTACCTCTACCACTCAACTGCAGTGGGCGGTCGGTAAGGTACCTAGGTACCTATGTAGGGTAATTCAGTGCTCTGGACTTCTCTGTTTTTGCGTCTTCCAGAATGGACGGTACCTCAGCAGTACCGCAGGCCGCGGTACAGGTACCCATACTCGCCTCGTATGGGAGCTTCAACACCATCGAAGTCGCAGATTGATTAACATTTCTGATTTTGCAGACAACATATATCACCGCAATATAGGATCAAACTTGACGACATATGGCCGCATTATTTGCTATGTCAGCCGGGTTCCCTGCGTACAATCCTGCTATGCTCTGGCTGTGTTTGTACAAAGATCCTCATACGTGCCGTGCAAATCGAAATATGTCTGGGTGAATACTGAACGTCCAGGTGGTTCAACTTCCCTAAGATCTAAGGACCAGCAGATTGGAAATTTTGTGGCTATCTTCTGAGTGGACCTGGTTTCTCATGGGCCTTCCTTATTACCATATTGACTATGCTGTAGTAGTAAAACCAGAACCCTGACATTCCATCGTCCCACCACCGGAATAGTGACTGATCAATAGCGGCGAGGAGGCGTCTCAAAATCGTCACTGTGAACCGTAGCAACATCGCTCCGAATCGATGACAAAGAGTCGCTGGAGGTGTTGAGGTTGCATAGCATGGATGAAACATCATCTCCGTCATCGATCGGCAGTTGCAGTTCTTTTCTCTCTCTCTCATCATCAAATCGGACTTTATGGCCATCGGAGCGTGGAGAAGCAGTCAGAGGTTTGGCATCGACATTTTCAATTTGCGAAGTTTCCGAAGGCTCTGGAGACGAAGAGCTCGTCACAGTAGATGCGTCTCCAACAGGCAGAGTAAACGCCCTGTAGAATCGTTGCCACCATGTGGGTTGGCGCGGAGGATATGCGTTATCCGCAGGCTGGGCTTGCTCCCGGTGACTTTCATGTGCTTTTGGAAGCCCAGAAGCCATGCCACCTGGATGATTGCCGTACGGTGCCCCTTGCGGTCGAAAGATCGGAGCTGGTAACTGAACATGAGCATTCGTGACGCCGAGTGGCACAGTTGTTGGGATTTGGGGTCCAGGGAAGAAATACATCGGAGCTTGCTGATGAACTGCATAGTTGAAGACGGGCACTTGGTGCACGACAGGAGGGGGCGCTTGCTGCACAATAGGAGGCGGCACTGGCCTTGCCATGGTGTCCGGCGTGTGACGGCGTGGGTTTGTTCGTTGTCGGTCAGGAGTATTCTGTGCCTCGGTTTGTTGGCGAAAGATCCTCGCCCTGCCCATGCAATACATCCACACCACCGACAAGAAGAGAACGGTGACGACGATGGAGAAGATGATTCCAAAGTGCGTAGCGGAATTGAGGCAATGCCACCCGATGCAGGAGTTGGGACGGCGGTGATCCTGAGTTGGCTCTTCTCCCTTGGAAGGGGGCATAGCTGCGGTTACATTTGGCGGAACACGCCGATCCAGTCGAGAATGTCGTCTGCACCAGATAAGCAGCGCATGGGTTTTGACGATGCTTGAATTCGCATGCAGTGGCACGGGACAGCAGTCGTGAGTGTTGAAACGTACAAGTGCAAAGTTGCTCTTACAGGAAGAAAGGAAGGAGTTTCAGATTCCTCACTGCATGGAGTATACCTAGTACATGTATGTTGCTTGACCGCCTAGGTAGGCATCAGAGCCTCAGAGCGCTTCCATCTGGCTGGCGGCTGGCAGATCTTTTGGCAAGTTCCCCCAAAGTACACAGCTCCAGGCCTCGTGGTGCGCTTTGCGAGCTGGGTGTCCGGAATCGTTAAGCTACCTAGAGAGCTCACCACTTGGTCTGTTATCTCTTTGATGCTTCGTCTGCATGAGGAGATTGAAAGATGCCGATAGTAGGTCCTCTATGTACGATGCATCTCTGACTTGGGTACCTTGCTCGGCCATTTGCGCATTAAGTTCTGCGTCCTCAGGGGCAGACACTACTTACGCGGATAGTGGGAGACTTTGTTCAGAATTCGCCGTTGCAGGTAAGATATTCTGTCATAAATTGAATCAAACGCCCCCAAACCTTTCATTTTCTGGCTCTCAATAGAGTGAAAAGGTAACGCTTCCATTCAATGACTGTTCTCAGGGGTTGAGAGAGTGTGGACTGAACTACCCGCTCAGCACACTGCCCCTTTCTGCATGAGACAGAATTTCATCTCAAATAGCTGATGCAAGGTTCATGTCGATGAAGAACAGTTTCTCGTTCCCCCGATATATATCGTTGAGAACGTAGTCACATAACAAGGCAGTAGGCAGAGTATCTTCAAGTTGGTGATGCGAGTGAAGTCGGGCGCTGGCCAATAGCCAACCAGGCTGCATCGCGGCGCGCACGGACCACTTTGGCGTTTCCCTGAGCTACATGGAATTTCTGGCTCGCCTCGCCGTGTTAAACCTCCCAAGACTCGCGATAGCACGCCTTTTGGCAACCACCCGCTCGACTCTCGACCTCGAATCCATCCCGCTCTCGGCCGGCAGACCCTGTCATGATATAGAGAAAGCGGGTGAGCCATTCTGCCAGTCACCTCCGAGGCGCAACACCAGCTCGGCGGACGCGTTCCTGCGATCTCGCCCGACTTTGACGCAGCCCCAACCCGACATCCTCCCGGCCATTGAATCGCAGCATCCATCATGGCGGCTCTCCAGAACGGCGCGGCCAATGGCACGGCAAACGGAGATGCCGCGAAGCACCCTACCAGCACCCGATTCTCCGACATCCCCTCCGCCATCGATATCCCCGTCCAGGGCGACCAGGAAGACGAAGCGGTCGAGATCGACCTCGAAGACCTTGTCGACGATCCCACCGAATTGTGTACCCTGTTCGAAAACGAACATGCGGCAAAGACGTACTGGATGACCGTCGCGCTGGCGTATGCGAAGCAGCGCAAGATTGACCACGCCATCGAGATGCTGATCCGAGGTGGCAACGCAATCCAGAGCAGCAACCCACGCGATAAGGTCAGCATGATCTGCTGTCTCTGCTGGATGTATCTGTGGAAGAGTCGAGAAGCGCCTCGCGTGGCACCGGACGGCGTTCCTGCGTCAGAAGCCAAGACGAAAGAATACTATCTCCAGCTGGCAACGTCATCCCTGAATGACGCTGCTCGTGTCAATCCATCCTTCCCACCCATCTTCCTTGCCCGAGGAGTCTTGCTCCTGCTCAGAGCCTCATTACAAGGACCATCAAAGACCGCTGGAGGCCTGGGGACCGAGAAGAGTGAGCTGCTGAAAAATGCCGCCAAAGCCTTCGATGATGCTCTCCGAGTCTCTCAAGGGAAGAACGTGCTGGCCCTGATGGGCAAGGCCCGCACTCTGTTTTCCATGCACAAGTACCCCGAAGCTTTGGCTGCATACCAGGACGTGCTTCAGAAGAGACCTGATCTGGTGGATCCCGATCCTCGTATTGGCATTGGCTGCTGCTTCTGGCAGCTTGGGTTCAAGGAGGATGCCAAAGTGGCGTGGGAGAGGTGTCTGGAAATCAACCCCGACTCCAAAGTCCCCAACATCCTCCTCGGCTTGTATTATCTCGATGCCAGTGGCCATGTGCCGGTCAACAGCGACGAGTTCCTCAAGCTTTACAAGACAGCCATGATTGAATACACCCAAAAGGCCTTCAAGCTCGATAAGGAGGTACCCATCACTTGCGCCACCTTTGCAGGCTACTTTCTCTCTCGAAAACAATGGGACAATGCGGACAAGCTGGCTCACAAGGCCATTCAGTACACTGATGTCAACGCCGTTGCCAGTGACGGATGGTATCTGCTGGCCCGAAAAGCTCATTACAACGGCGATTTGGAGCGTGCCAGCGACTACTATCGTCGCGCCGACGATGCTCGCGGAGGTACCGAGACTGGCTATCTCCCAGCCAAGTTTGGTGTTGCGCAGCTGTCCGTCATAAAGAATGACTTGGGAGAGGCGAAGCTGCGACTGGAGAAGATCATTCAGCAATCCAAGAACCACGAGGCCATGATTCTCCTCGGAACCATCTACGCGGAGGAGATATTCACCAGCCAGAACAACGACAACAAGGAGGACAGGTCCGCGGAAATGAAAAAGGCTATTGCTCTGCTGGAGGGTGTCAGAAATTCTTGGAAGGATCCTAAGAAAGCACTATCGCCAGACGCTTCAGTGCTCCTAAACCTGGCCCGCCTATACGAAACGGAAAGCCCCGAGAAGGCACTGCAGTGTTTGCAGCAGGTTGAGCAGCTCGAAATCGACCAGATCCCAGAGTCAGAGCGCCCCACAGATGTGCCCGAGGCCGAAGTCCAGGCAGCCCTTCGCAAGTTCCTCCCGCCTCAACTCCTGAACAACATTGGCTGCTTCCACTTCCAAGCCGAGAAGTACGATCTTGCCAGTGAGATGTTCGAAGCAGCTTTGGGTGCCTGTATGAGAGCTGGCGAGAAGGACCCCACAATGGATACCGACGCCCTGGTGACGACCATCAGCTTCAACCTCGGACGGAGCTACGAGGCTCGTGGGCTAACGGAAAAGGCTGTCGAGGTCTATGAGGGCTTGCTCAACCGCCACGACGATTACACCGATGCCCGCACACGGCTGGCGTACATTAAACTCCGGAAGAACCCCAACAAAGAAGGGCCCGATGCCGTGGCAAAGCTGTACCAAGAGAACACGGCCGATCTGGAAGTACGAGCCCTCTACGGATGGTATCTTGGCAAGGTCCACTCAAGAAAGCGCCCTGCCAACATCGCAGAGGATCACGAGTTCCGTCATTACAAGCACACATTACAAAACTACGACAAGCATGATAGGTATGCCTTGGTCGGGATGGGTAATCTGTACCTCGTCCAGGCCAGAGAAATGCGCCGTGAAACAGAGTCAGAGAAGCAGAAGCGAAGCGCCACATATGCCAAGGCTGTCGAGTTCTTTGAGAAAGCTCTGTCGCTCGACCCGAAGAACGCCTATGCTGCTCAGGGCATTGCCATCGCCCTCGTCGAAGACAAGAGAGATTACAAAACCGCCCTTACCATCTTCAATCAAGTCCGGGACACGGTCAAGGATGCGCACGTTCACGTGAACTTAGGGCACATCTACGCCGAGCTGAAGCAGTTCTCCAAGGCTATTGAGCACTATGAGATTGCTTTGTCCAAGGAGGGTAAAGCAAATGATCCGGTCATCCTCTCATGTCTCGGCCGCACGTGGTTAAACCGAGGGAGGGCGGATCGGGATGTAGACTCTTACATCAAAGCCCTCGAGTGCGCAAAGAAGGTAAGCTTACCGCTATTTGGTATCGTAGCCATGACCATCCTTGCTAACGTGAGAACTCACAGGCACTTGAGGTGGCTCCGGATCAGATACACTATCAGTTCAACGTTGCCTTTGTTCAGATCCAGCTCGTGACAATGATTCAGGGCCTGCCCGAGAACAGACGGACGGCTGAGCAACTGGAAGATGCATCTCAAGGTCTCGAAGCAGCCATTGAATCTCTTGACAAGATTGCTGCCCATCCCCAAACGCCTTACCCCAAGCATGACGTTGAGCAGCGTGCCAACATGGCCCGCAACACGCTCCGCAAGCAGCTCGAGAGAGCTCTCGGCAAGCAGAAGGAATGGGAGGAGAAGAATAAGGAGAAGATCCAGGCCGCCAAAGAACTGCGCGAGGCCGAGCTGAGGAAACGTGAGGAGGAGAGGCAAGCCGCCTTGGAAAAGGAGCGCGAGCGCCAAGAGAAGATACGGAAAGAACGCGAGGCCATCGCCGCCCGTGATAGGCTCCTCGCAGAGAAGCGGGCCGAGGAGGAGCGCGCGCGAATGGAGGCCGAGATGACCACGGATTCAGAGACTGGAGAAAAGGTCAAGCGGAAGCGCAAGCCAGCGCCGCGCGCCCCTGCCGGCGAGGGCAAGCCTAAGAGGTCCAAGAAGAAGAAGGCCGCTGCGGATGAAGACGAGGGCTCCGAGGAGGAGAGTCACACCAAGAAGCGACGCCGCCTCACCAAGCGGGAGTCTTCCAAGTTCAAGTCTGCCGAGATTGTGGTAGATTCCGACGAGGAAGCCAACGACGACGACGAAGATGCCCTGGAGCGTGCCGAGCGGAACCTGGAGAGGGACGAGACGCCTCTGTCCGAGGCCAACGAGGACGTTGCCGACGACAAGATGGATGTGGACAACGAGGAGCAGCAGCAGCAGGAGGATCGTGATCGCGGCGATAGAGATGAGGCCGCCAACGACGACGAGGACGATGACGTCGATGCTCCCCGGACTCAGCCCAAGAGACGCAGGGGCCGCGTGATTGCGGAGAGCGATGATGAGGATGAAGAAGGTGCGGAGCCCAGTGCCAAGGCAGCAGATGATGGCGCTGCGGCGGGGGATGAAGATGACGAATAATAATTTTTCATTTGCTTTCTTGCTTTTCGTTGGCTTTATTTCGGGTGTTGTTTTACGTGGGAGAAGGGGGATCGTTACACACAAAGTTGTATATGTATACTAAGTTCTCGACTTAAGCAATTTGTAGGGAGGGAGGTCTTCTCCCCCTCCTCTCCTCTCACTCAACCCCAAACATAAAGGACCAAAAATAGCGAATGGGATTGTTTAGATGGGAAGATGTGTAAGGATTAGTTCAAGGGAAGGTTCAGCATGATTGCCTTTTTTCAATAGATGCACATTACACAAATGAGTTCGTCGTGTCTCATAGCCATGCGTGATGTATTTCTATCCAAGAAGTTTTTCCCACCATGTCCCGGTATTCACATGTTTTCTCACCAGCTTATTGCCCGGCGACATCGCCTCCCATTACATGAAAACTGATTTTACCGTTTCTATGAAACACCCTTTCTCGTGTATATCGTTTGCTTCACAAAAAGTGCTTCCTCGAAATATGATTGAAAAGCCAAGAGGGAAATACATTTTGCTGCCAAAGCGATGCACCCGGCGCCACAAGAGAGAAACGCCTTTTTTCGTTTCGTTTCGTAGAGCATTTAGAAAGCAAAGACCTGGTCCTCGAGCTTGCTGACGGGACGGGCCTTGGCGAAGCCGAGACTCTCGGTGGCCTTCTTCAGACCGCTAATCATGGGAGGGGGGCCACAGAGGAGAATCTTGACATCGGGAGCGGGCTTGGGGAGCCAGTTCTGTTTGCGTAGTTAGTAACAGACTGTTGGTGCTGAAGGGAGATGAGCCCAAGGGCCAGGGGCAACTCACGTTGATCATCTCAGCGGTAACAAAGCCGACGCCGCCGGTCCAGCCTTCCGGAGGCTTGTCCAGAACGTAGTGGATCCGGATGCCGCTATCCTCGGCGGCAAGAGCATCGAGGTCCTCCTTGAGAAGAATATCCTGGGCGGTGACGTTGGCAAAGATGAGGTCAACCTCGGTCTTGTCGCCGGCAGCACGTCCACGAACAATGGCGCGGATAACCTGGAGCATGGGGGTGATGCCGGTGCCTCCAGCAACCATGCCAAAGTGGCGAACCATGTTGGGGGTGTAGACGAAGGCGCCCTTGGGGCCACGGACGCGGATGGTCTGGCCAACCTGGAGGGAGGCCATGTGCTTCGAGATGTTGCCCTGGGGGTACGACTTGATCAGGAGGTCGACAAAACCAGGCTGGTGGTCGCCAGAGATGGGGGTGTACGATCGGACAATCTCCTTAACGGTGCCATCAGGCTGAGGAAGGTGGGCGCCAATGGAGATGTGCTGGCCGATGGGGAGACCAAGAATGCTTCGGGGCGAGGGGAGCTTGAATCGGTAGCTAATGAAGATTGTGTCGTTAGACGGGAGGGGGAGAAATAACGAAGGATCTGGCAAAAGAGGACTTACATGGCAACATTGTGAGAGATGATGGTCTTCTCCTGGAGCGGGAACTCCTGGAAGACATCCGGCTTCAGCACCTTCTTGATCTCTGCAGAGAGCACAATTAGTTTCAATTGCACGAATACGCAATAGCGCGCGAGTCAATGCGAGTTAGTTCGCTACTCACGGAAGCTGTAGTAGTTCCAGACGCCGAGAGCGACGGCCAGAGCAGCTGCATAAGGCGTCCAGTCAATCTTGACGATGGCGGTGCCGACGACCAGGAGAGCGGCCGGGACGTAGATGTAGTCAATGTACTGACGAGCCCAGAGGCCGTCGTCGGTTTTGGTAGCCATTGTTGGCGATGTGCAGGCGGTGGACGATGAAGAAAGAAGAAGAAAAGAAGTGCACTAGTGGCAGCTTCACGGCTTGAAGCAAATAGGGAGGATCAGGGTCTGCGTCCAGATTTTACCATTCCAAGGTGGGACAATGCGGGACAATTTGGCCACGGAGGGGCGCCGCAAGCTCGGGGTCCGAGGCCTCAGGCAATTGGGGGCAGCCGAGAGAAGTCAGAGTCGCCGCAGTGAGGCTGGAGTCGGTTGAGAAGCTGCGCGGCTGCTTGTGAGACACTCCCCGCCAGTTGCGTCGCCGTGATTCCGTGGGCCTCGAGGGAAGACGAGGCTTGATAACACGTCCCAGGATGGAAATTTTGGCGGTGACGGAGGCTCGTCGTTCTGCCGTTGAGCTGGGCCCGCCACCCCCAACGAAAAGGAACAACGGGACGGCCAATGGCCAGCCGCGGAACGAGGTCGGCAGAACGAATGATCCGGGGCTATGCATCTTGCTTAGGTATGTACTACTATTGCTGCCCGTGTTCCGTCTCAATTACCGTTTTCTACCGTAACCACGGCACTTACTCGTGCTACAGGACCTGGACTCTGATATGTAAGGTATTATGAGATTCATCCCTTCGACGGGCCACCATTGTGGACGCGCGGCACTGCGAGTGCAGATAGGAAGACATACGATCACACGTACAGACAGACGGCTGAATGGGGAAAGCGATGCATACGTCATGCCACCAGCCCGGTACAACGGGACCCAGCAGATAAGGAACAGAGAGAGACCGGAGTGATGGTTGATGGTGAAGCTGGGCGCTTATTTACAGAGAAACAGCTTGAAGCAACGACCATGGAGAAGCAACACCGCGCACTGTATCGACACGGTGCTATGCAGTGGCTGCACGACAGTAGCACATACGTTTGCACAGTATCATATTGCTTGCTGCGTCAACTTGTGCTGCGGCGGACGGCCCAGTCAGGAAAGCGCTGCATTGTGAAGATACACCATGTCGGCAGCTGACGTCCGGGCATACGAGATGCACGGAGCAACGCGGCACTGCCTGGCGCTATAACACCCCGTAATCGTATTCTACGGCCCTACTGACCCCAAAGCTTACCAACCTCCGGCCACTCGCTACCACCAGGGGGGAAAGTAAGGGAGCTTAAGACAATCTGGAGCAGCAGCAGGGCGAGAGGAGTCGAGGAGGCTGGTTGGAGCTGAGCGGACGAGCTCGACTTGATTGCTGGACGAAGAGCTTGGGAGCTCGCTCTGCAGATTACAGACGGGGCACGGAACATTTGCCGCATGATGGCCAGGTGCTGGAGCCACTAGAGAACATCAGCCACCAGAAATTGGACGGAGCTGCGATGATCATTGCGTGTAATCTTTGGAGCCCTGACCTGAGCCCCTGGCCAGCCTTCTCACACCAGCTCGCGGACCCCGGTCTGAGGCGTTATACGGCTCCGCCGTGGGTGCATGGCTACATACATACAGTACATGTGCAGCCCAGTGCCTCGACGAGATGGGATAGGGTAGCTTGGGCAGGTGTCACGGTGATGAAAGAGGCAGCGGGCGAAGAGATGGAAAGGCATCGCGCCCGGAGAGCAGGCCAGATCGGATATTGATTGATATGGATTGGGGCGAATGGACAGGAAAGGCAAAGAGGATTTGCACAAACAGAGAGCGAGCTGGTGAGGCAAACAGAGCATTAGCCACACTCCCTGCCTTGCGATTGATTGTTTCTATCGTGGCAGAAACAAGAAACAGAGGCAGAGCAAGGTTCCGAGACCTTGAGACTCAGATGCACAGCACGCACACGGCACACACACGGCACAAGAGCTAACCTAACCAACAACACCCACCCGAACGCGCATGACGACGGCTGGACGAGGGGATACGGGGTCCTGCAGTGCTAGCCGCAGCGCGAATCGCAACCCGCGGGTCCAAAAGTCATCTCATGCCGCCGACGATGGGCCCGTGGGCGCCGCTCATAGGCTGGCGGGCCCTGAACGCAGGTCGGCCAGACGTCAATTGACTCTGCGCGCCGAGATCGAGATTCCGGCTTCTGGAGGCGTGCCATGACGCTGTTTCGCGAAATCCCCCAATGCAGGCGTCGCGCACAGGGCGACAGGGTGGGCAGCCCGCTCAACCCCCGTCCAGACGGCCAGACACCCTTGGATGGGCACAGAAATACGCGGTTTCAAGTTGTCGTTTCCTGCTATTTCTGCGGCCCCGTGTGGCGGTTACTGGCGCTCCGCACCCAGCTCAACTGCCTCTTCCATGTCGAACCTGGCAGCACGGAGCTTTCTTTCGGTGCCTGTCCCGTCTGTGCCTGGACCCGGTCAGTGACTTTGACGAGCGCGGCTCATTGGAGATATCACACGCCTGCCTCCCTGTTGCGGCACACCTTCGTATTTCCTTCCATTCTCTTCTCCCCAGTTCATCTTCCCACCAATTCTTCCCTTCTAGCCCCTCTGCAGCCCCTCCGCATCTGCTGCGAGTGATTTTCCATCTTCTTCTCTTCTTCTTTTCTCCGTCTTCTTCTTCATCGTGTGACCAAGGGCCAGACCGCTGGACGGACAGCTGGCAGCGCAGTCAGTCAGTCAGCTATAAGCAGAGCGATTCGATTCGTCACCTGCGACCTGCGACCGCCGAGACGAACGACGGGCCAACCGCGACGCCATTTTTCGACCCATGCATCTCTTTGTTCTTCCTGCCTTTCTGTAGCTGCATGTGATATTGCTGCAGGCTGCTCTACCGTACTGCAGATTCCGGTCGCGTGCGTCTGTAGCGAAGCTGGCAGCGGAAGCGAGAAAAGCAACGGATAGCCTACACAATCAGCGCTTCCGGACGCTCATGTCGATCTTCGCTCATTACCCATAGATGAACCCATAACGAAAGGAATCGGCCTTGTCAACCCCGATCGCCGCGCATTGCATCACAAGTTGACCTCTTTTGGCGCGCAACTCTCGACTCCGTCTCAACCCACGTCAACTACCTACGGAGTGCTACAGCGGTTGTTACAGCGGACCTGCCTATACTTTTACAGCACCTCACTCCGGAGCATCTTCCCACTGCGGTCTATCCATCTCATTCCAACGGCCTCTCAACTCCTTTTTTTCTTTGCATCGAGACCAAGATCCAGAGACGACTGTTTATTCCACCCCATTGAACGAATTATCTCAAAGCGACTCTCTCTTTACGACTCACGTCTTAAGACGAGCGCACTTCTACCGCCTCTTCACACCTAGGAAGTCCTCAACGACATAGGCGCTGACCTAGAATCTCACGACCAAAAGATCGGCCATCGACATATCGGGACGTGCTAAGAAACCAGACGTTTTATGAGCGACCGGAAAGGAAGACAAAGACGATAAGAGAACAAGGGAGGAAAAGAAGAAGAGGCAAAGAGAGCGAGCAAACCCACAGACGCATGTCATTTGTCTCACCGGCTTATCCGTCATCTTGCCAGTAACCATAGGTGGGCTGAGACATCATTCACAGCTGAAGAGCTGCAGCACGCCATTCGTTGGGCCTGAAGCCGCCGGATCCCTCGACCGAACGTGCGACTTTCATCCCAGGCGTCACTATCTGACCACATCTGCTCCCTTGTCTCTCTCGGCCCATGATCGGCATGTTCCGCTGAGATCTCCTAAAAAGCACGCGCCCCTCAGCTCCCCGTCGAGGATCCCAGTCCAGCCGCCATCATGAAGTCCACGATCAGCTCCGAGAAGTGGAAATGGAGGTCTTCTGTCGTGAGCACGACGGGATCGCTCTCCCCATTCCAGACTGGTCGCTCCAGAGGAGACTCGCCGGAGCCCCACGAGCCCAAAAAGTCACGGTCCTTGTCCAAAGCCTTCCGCTCGATCAGTAGCTCCTCGTTGGATTCAATGTCTAGTGGACCATCTAGGTCAGGATCCTCGGGCCGGAGGCTTCACAAGACGCCTTCGGGCTCGGGATCCGTGCTTGATAGGTTCCAGAGGAGATTATCAAGAGACTCCTCCATCGGCACCATCCCCCTGGAGCCTCCCCTCAGCCCTGTCGAACCGACCTTTGCCTCGATGGAGCTGATCCGATATGGGTGGCTCAAGACCGATTCTTCGCTGCTAAAGGCTCGATCCGAGTATCTCGTCTTAGCAGACCATTCGTTGGTCAAGTTTGGAAGCGCGGAAGCTGCTAGGGCTATCTTCCCGCAACTGACCCAGACTCAAGGCGCCCATGCACACTCCCACCAGCCCACGAGCAGCAAATCGGCCTCGGGAGATGTACGATTAGAGATTCCCCTTCGATCCATCATCGCAGCCTTCATCGAAGAGACTTCCAGCTCTCGGTTTGGTATCGAGGTGTGGTGGCTCTCGAGGTCTCCCAAGATCGCCTCCAACAAGGCACACTTCTACTTCGCCCTTCCGAAAGAACGGGATGATTGGCTGGCGGACATCCAGCAGGCGTACAAGGCCAGAATGAGGAAAAACCCGCTGCAGACGACTGTCCCGGAGAATGTCAAGATTCGCATCAACCACGCCATGCAGCCCGCTGATTCTGATGGCAATACCCAGAGTCTGATTTTCCCAGTGACAAAGCGTACTGTGGCGGCAACCCAGAAGAGTGCAGCTGCAGATGAATCCCAGGATCTCATAGACACGTCGACGTACTATCTTGCCATTGGCCCCTATATGTGCTATTTTATCGAAATACTCAAGGCGGACCACTTGACCTTGCCAGGCGATCTACGGCTGAAAACGTCGGCGTTTGGGACAGTATCCTTGATCCGATTCCAGGCCTCAGTGGCTTCTCACGAGCAAAGGTTCAGCATGTGCTTTCGGTGAGTGAGAACTTTTTATCAACATTTGTGTCTGTTTCATCTTTTCGTGTTTCTAACACTTACCCTCTTTGTTCACAGCCTGCCGTTTGGTCGAGAGACTCGTCTGGACTTGGCAAGCGTCTATTATCGCCGAATCATCGAAGCCCTGACCAAAATTGACCGCGTCCTCAAGCCCATGTGGCCGCAAAACCTTCAACATGCTATTTTCGAGATTAAGGGTCTCCCAGCACCTCTTCAGCTGACGTCTGGAAACGATTTGGGCGGTCTTGAGATGAGCCTCCAGGCATATTGCGTCGCCTTCGGCGTACCGATTCCCTCCTGGACGATCGAATGGTACACCCCATCGGAGCCGGCTTTCCGACTGCTTGCTTGTGACGACATGGAGTACTCTCCGCTCCAGATCCTGGCTGTCTTTCGGGCGTTGAGATACAATAGCTTCTTCAAGGCCTTGTCATTCCGTGATGTTGATCTTTCGTCACTGGCGAACAAGTACGACTATTCACAGTTGGGTGATGCGGTAGTGTACACTTCTCTTAGCGGTACGTGCATTCGGATCTCTCTTTTTTTTCCCAATCAGTTACTGACAAACGTTCCAGGCGTAAGAATACCAGACGACTATTACCAACTTCTCCTTCAAGCCCCGATCCTCGAGCAAGAGATTCATGCGTTGCTGTTCTCCTCTGAATCTATACGGTACATTGATCTTGCGAACGTCGTCGGCCTACAGCGCCCAAAGAGGCCACACACAGGCCGAGGATCGATCAATCAATCCACTATGCGCAAGATGAGTGGTGAGATCATTCGACCCTTGACGATGCTGCTCAAAACTCAGCTGTGCCATTGTCATGGCATTTCCATGTCTGGCAATCCCATTAGCTCCAGCGACGTAGCCGAACTAGGTATGTGACTTGCACACAACGGAAACAGGGGAGAAGACTTCACTTGCCTTGAACCTTGTCACTGACACCGTTCCAGCAAATGTCCTTGGACTGGATGATGTCCATATGAAGAAAATCGAACTCTCCAACTGCGCACTCGGAGACGGTGACCTTACCCAGCTCTGGAGTGGCCTAGCAGGCCAAGCCGAGACCATCGAATGGATCGACACCTCGAACAATAACGGGACTGTTGGTTTCGAAACCATCACTTACACACTCCGCCAGCTGCGCAATATCAAGAAGCTCAACATATCGGGCAATACTAGACTCATCTCGGAAGAACCGCTTTTCGCTGAGGGCGCGCTCAACAGCTGGGCTCTCCAAGAGCTGGATCTCTCCGGTATAGTGGTGCGTACAGTCGGACGACCTATCTCATACTTGCAACTAACTCTCAACCTCTAGCTGAACGATACTACTGTCATTTCTCTTGCCCGATACATGGAATCTCCCATGTCGCAGGACTTATTGGTGATGCGCCTCAACAATTGCGGTCTCACTGGAAGTCAACTTGCCCAGCTCTTCTTCAGCATGGGCAAGGGGCGGCACATGACGGTCCATGTGAATGCAAACCGGCTGGATGATGGCATCGAGAGTCTGTGTGAAGCAATCACTTCTGGCTACGGGCCATGGAGTCTGTTCATGCAGATGATAGAGTTCAGCTACGAAGCCAGCTTTGTCAAGCTGATGAAGGCGCTGACTGTCAACAAGACGATTGAGTGCCTCAGTTTGGCCGGCTGTGCTACGCCGGATGCAGTCAGCAGCGTAGCTTGCCAGGCGGCGGCGGCATTCTTCGCCAACAACGACACCATCCGTTTTCTAGATATATCCGGATACGACTCGAAGCTCGACGAGGGTCGGCTGGGCAGGGAATTCTCCCGGTCATTGAGCGGTATGAAGTTCAATAAGCGGATCGAGCACCTCCGCGTCCGGAGCCAGATGCTCAACATTAATATTGGGGATCTGGCGGAAGCCATCTCGTGCAACCGAACGCTGCATACTCTGGATTGCGAGGGGAATGACTTCAATCTCTCCAACTTCTGGCACCTGGTCAAACGCATTGAGGGCAACCCGACACTCCGGCACTTTTCGGCATTTTCGGACCAAGAACTGGCCAGAACGATCAAGAAAGCCGCCGAAGTTGACGTGCCCGTCGTGTCGTCGCGCCGCCCTTCGGGCTTGTTCACCAAACTCAAACATGAGAAGCCTCCTGTGACCATACAGAAGCCGCTTGTTGAGCGCCTGAGCGAGGAGTGGGAAGCCGCAATTGCAGCGCTGGATCAAGTTCTCGAAAGGAACCAGCAGGCTTATCGTGAGAGACATGGCAGTAGGAGAGCGACGGCCGATTCGGCACTGAAGGCGTGCGAGATAGAGGAGGGCACGTTCTCGGTCGATTTCGGAGGGCTTGCCAGCAAAGAGTTCGAGTCTCACAATGCCATGGCCTCCACCTTGCGCCGTGGCCCTTCCACTTCAACCCACAACTCGGAAGCATTCAAGGTCATTGTATCATCACCTTACACCGACGAGAACTCTGGCGAGACAACGATGCGGCCTTACTCCATGGTCTCAAGCGACGGGGCTAGTGACCCAATCACGGAGACCAGTTCTAACAGTGATGCTGGCGTTCCGACACCTTTGGAGATGGAAAGCCCCCCTGACAAAGAGCCAGGGTGGGCCGGAGCCTCGGCAGTGGACGGGACGAGCATCCCGGCTCCCGAAGACGACAGTTTACTTTCCGATCATGAGATAAGCTTGCTCATGGGGAAGTACCAGACCATGCTTAGCATTTCATCGGATATAATCGAGGAAGAGGGGAGGTAATGAGAGGAGAAGAGAGGGAAAAGGGGCCACCCTGGCATTGGTACAAATTGGCAGGAAACACGGCTCCTTGAGATGGGTGTAGGGGAAAGGGGGGAATGACGGGGGTGTGGCGAAGAGATGAAAAGGCAGGGGAACGACCCTGTCCTTTTTGACAACTATGTTTTCTTGTTATTTATGGCATGTCCTTTGGATTGCTTGCTTGTTTGCGAGCACATGCTCGACGGACGGATTGATTGATACCCACTGCTTATTGCTATTATTAGGTCCAAGCAGACTACCTACGGAATATAGAACCAGGAACCGTGAATCTCTTATTAGCTTGATGTGTGCATCGTACCAGCCACATCGTGGTCGAACAATAACCTAGAAACTGGGCCCCTGCAATTACTTCGTTGGCCAGTTTCTGCGGGCACGAAGCCCAATATTTGTTTGAAATCGTGCGGATATGGTGGTTGGTCTTGTATGCACGTACCGAGTTGTATGCACGAAATCAAGCCCGGGTGGAGCGCCGCCACAGCTGCTCCATCAGCCGTGGGGCGCTAATTCCGTTGCGCCCAGCCGCGCAATTTGCCCAGCCACAGCCCCAGCCGCAAGCTCCAGCTCCTCACTGGCATCTGCAGAGCCACTCCTCCAACTTGGAATCACCCACCACTTCGTGCTCCATAACCACTAATAAGCAGCAACGTGAGCATCATTGGGGAGGCGTTGGCGCGAGCTTCGTCATCACTTCTCGCCGGTCTTCCTGCTGTCTCTGTGCGACGCCTGCTTTTCCTTGCTTTGGGAGCTCAACTTCTTATCTTTTGTTTCGCTCACTTCTTCTACTTTCGCTGACTCTCTCCTTTGCCTGCGTCTCTCGTTCGAGTCCTGCGGAGCTCGCGCGCTCCTTTGTGAACCGCCTCCGTTCTGCTACCCTCCTGGGGCCAACAGCTCACCCCGACGACCCCCGAGCGGTCATCTGGCCTCGCTCGCCATGTATTCCAACTCGAATGCCTTCTTGGGAGGCAACAGTCCGCGTCCTGGGACTCAGCCGCAGCAGCAGTATGGCGGCTCCTTTAACAACCTAGGCCCCGGCCAGCAGCAGCAGCCGAGCCCCTTTGCGCCGCAGCCCACGGGCTTCGGACAGCAGCCATTGCAGCAGCAGTTCACGGGATATCCGCTGCAGGCCCAGCCGACGGGTTACCAGCCGATGCCGCAGCCGCTGCAGCAGCAGTACACCGGCTTCCCGGGACAGGGACAGCCGCCGCCGCAGCAGCAGTTCCAGACGTCGAGCGCCCCGCCGATGCCGTCGATTCCTCCTCAGTTCCAGCAGCAGTTCCAGCAGCAGCAACAACACCACCAGCCGCCGCAGCAACCTCAGCAGCTGCCTCAGCTTCAGCAGCAGGTGCCCCAGCAGACGGGATTCCCGGCCGTGCCGCCGCCGCAGCAGCAGCAGCCGCAGCCCAGCTCGACAATCTCCCCTCCTCCTCCCCCGATAAAGCCGCAACCGACTGGATTCGCGGAGGTCGCTGCGTCATTCCAGACGGGAGGCACAGCCAAGCCCCAGGGACGACGAGGAGAGAAGTCGCAGAGCAAGATCCCCAACATTAGACTCTCTTTTATCACGGCGGCGGATCAAGCAAAGTTCGAGACTCTCTTCAAGTCTGCTGTGGGAGATGGCTCGGCGACAATGTCGGGCGAAAAGGCCAGGGATCTCTTGATACGGTCAAAGTTGGATGGCGAGTCCCTGTCGCACATCTGGTATGGACATAGACACAGACAACGCTTCTCTTCTTGCTGCTATTCAACCGCATGAATACTAATACAACAACACTTGTAGGACCTTGGCAGATACCACGCGAGCGGGACAGCTATACTTTCCCGAATTCGCCCTTGCCATGTATCTTTGCAACCTCAAGCTTACCGGCAAGACGCTACCGCCAACTCTGCCCGATCATGTCAAGAACGAGGTCTCCAGCATGGTCGATATTATCAGCTTTAGCGTTGCTGATGAAGGCCCGTCTGGTGGCCAATCGAACAATGCTCCGACTATTGAGCAACCGAAGCCGCAACCGCCGCCTCCGTCAAATTCTCAGCTTCTCCAAGCGCAGCTGACGGGCTTTCCTGGAGCGCAACAGCAGGGTTTCGGTGGACAGTCGCAAGGTCTTCAGCCTCAGCCGACGGGCTACAACAATCTGCAAAACCCCCAGCCAACAGGATACAATGGTCCCCTCCCTCCGTTGCCTCCTATGCCCACTGGATTCGGCGGCCCTGGCGGCGGCGGCATGATAGCGCCTCTGAATGCTCAACCCACAGGGGTTCCGGGTCAATGGGGCCTTGTCAATGCTCCTGCTTCTGGGTTGCCCAATATCGATGCGCTGCAGGCTCGTATGATGCCTCAAGCTGGCCGCGAAGCTGGTTCCTTCACTACCGCCGGCCTGCAGGGCAACGCCGTTATTCCCTGGGCTATTACCAAGGAGGAGAAGACCAGATACGATGCGCTATTCAAGGCCTGGGATGGTCTTAAGAAGGGCTACATTGGTGGCGACACGGCCATTGAGATTTTTGGTCAAAGTGGCCTTGAGAAGCCTGACTTGGAGAGGGTGTGGACGTTGGCTGACCACGGTAACAAGGGCCGTTTGAATCTCGACGAATTCGCTGTTGCCATGCATTTGATCTACAGAAAGCTGAACGGATATCCTCTGCCCAATGTCTTGCCTCCAGAGCTTGTCCCTCCTTCCACTCGCAACTTCAGCCAGTCTATCGGCACATTGAAGTCGATGTTGCATGAAGAGTCCGACCTCCGCAAGAACTCGGGAGCTGCCCTGCTTCCCCAGAAGACCGGTGTCAGTTATATGAAGAACCGCTCTTTCCGAGGCGGCCCTAGCCCGGCTGCAGGCGGACGGAAGGATGCTACGGTCTTCAGGAACGACGACGAGGAGTTTGGGTACAGGTCCAGTGCTCGCCGAAGGCTGGGCGGCGCCTCTCCTCGAGCCGAATCTCCGGCAGCATCTTCTGTTGGCTCCAACGATGACTTGACGCTCGATGAGCTTAGAAAGAAGATTAAGGAGAAGCAGATCTTGCTCGACGCTATAGATTTTGCCGACGAGAAGAATCACGAAGAGGATGATATCCTGGACCGACGGGACCGCCGCGAAGCCGAGGAGCTCTACCGTCGTATCCGTCGCATTCAGGAGGATATTGATTCGCACCCCGACGCTGCGCTAGCCGTCGGTAACTCGGACGCTGAGGCGAGAGCTCTGAAGCGCCAGCTCCAGAAGCTCACAGACAGAGTCCCCGAGCTTGCTTCGCAGGTACGAAAGACGGAAAAGGCCATTATGGAAGCAAGACTCGAGCTCTTCCGTCTCAAGGATGCCAAGGCACACCCCGGAAGCGCATCAGCCATCGTCGGAACTGGTCCTGGCGGAGCAGTGACAGAGTCTGACCGGCTCAAGGCTCGAGCAAAGGCTATGATGCAGCAGAGAACTGCTGCCTTGACGGGCAAGAAGATTGAATCCACCACTGAGGACTTTGACGCCCCCAAGAGGCTGGAAGAAGAGAGCATCAGGGTTAGAAACGAAAAGGAAAGCAATGAGCGCATGGTGCACGACGTTGAGGAAAGCGTCCGTGAGTTCTCGCGCAGTATCGAGGACAGCCTCAACGATACAGGCAAGGATAACAGTAGTGAGCATGAAAGACGTCGCTGGGAAGACGCTCTCGGCGTTGAGGACGAGGTTCGAGACTTCATCTTCGATCTCCAGCGCGAGAGTCGTGCGGCCCGCATCCGAGCCCAGGACAAGCGTTCTGCCCGACCTACAACAGCAGACGAGGCTCCGCGGGACAGAGCTGCTGCGGCTCCCCAGCGCAACGACAGCCCAGCTTCGACTTCACGTACTGCCACTCCCTCTTCCACGGCTGGTGGCGGCTCTTACTCCTCGTACAAGACGCCCGAGGAGCGCGCTGCTTTTATCAAGCAACAGGCCGAACAGCGCATGGCTGAGCGCCTTGCGGCACTTGGTATCAAGGCCCCGACCAAGTCCGGAGAGACGGCCGCTCAGCGTATCGAGCGCGAAAGGGCCGAGAGAGCCGCCAAGCTGCGCCAGGCTGAGGAGGAAGATGCCCGCCGAGAGGCCGAGCGACAGGCTCGCCTTGCCCAGGAACAGGGTATCCCCCCTCCTGCCGCGGAAGAGCCGCAGTCGGCGGCGAAGAAGCCTCCACCACCACCATCGAGAAAGGGCGGGAAGACGGAGGCTGATGCGGCAAAGAAGGCCGAAGAAGAGGCAGCCAAGGCCGCCGAGGAGGAGCGCCTTTCACGAGAACATGCACAACAGCAGAGGGAAACCGACGAGATGGAGTAAGTGTTTTGTTTTCTTTTTTCTTCTGCCTAATCAATCATAGGGTTGCTAACAGGTTTGTCTCTGTAGGCAAAAAGTGCAGGAGGAAGAAGACGAGTTTGCCAAGGAGCAACGTGAGGCCGAGGCCCGGCTTAAGGCCTTGGAGGAGCAGGTCCGGCAAGGAAAGCTACGAAAGGAAGAGGAGAAGAAAAAGAAGAAGGCAGCTCTGGCAGAAGCCAAGGAGAAGGAGGCCAAGCTTGCTGCTCGTCGCGCGGAGATTGAAGCTGCCAAGCAGCGCGAGCTTGAGCTACAGCGCCAACTCGAGGCCATCAACGACGACGACAGCTCCTCATCCGACGAAGACGAGGGCCAGCCGCAGGTTACGCCGCAGGCATCGACTCCCACGCCTGAGCAGAGAGTGAGCTCGCCACCTGCTGCTCCTGCTCCTGTTCCTGCCCCTGCCCCTCCTGCTCCCCCTGCTGCTGCTTCTATCCCCTCGCCGCCTCCCGTTCCCACGGTGGTCACCTCTCCCCCAGTTGAGACGGAGAGTAAAAACCCCTATTTTAAGATGATGTCGCAGTCATCGGAAGCATCCTCACCGGCTGTGCCAAAGGAGACGCCAGCGGCCGCACCTGATGTTTCGACCAACCCCTTCCATCGCATGACGCAGGACATCAAGGCGGCGCCCGTTCCGACTCCGGCGCCCGTTCAGCCTTGGTCCCGTAAGCGAGCCGATTCTGACGACTGGGGCTCGGACCGGGACTCGGAGGACGAAGACTCTGACGACGACGACCGGCCCGGCGGTGGCAACGCTACCCAGCTGGCGTCCATCTTGTTTGGTACCATGGCGCCCCCCAGGCCGCTTTCTGCCGCTGGTCGAGACTCGGCGCACTCCACGCCTGCTCCGACCAACGATGCGATCGCCTCTCCTCCGCCTCTGCCGACCGGAACGCCTGTTGGTGCTCCTCCTCCCCCTCCGCCGATGCCAGATGCCGGAAGCCCGCCGCCTCCTCCGCCGATGCCCCCCATGGGAGGTCCTCCCCCTCCACCAGCATTGCCTGGCGGGGTACCTCCTCCTCCTCCGCCTCCTCCGCCTGGCGGCGCTCCAGCACTGCCAGCAGCAGGTGGTGGTCGTCCGGCCGGCTTCCTGGGCGAAATCCAGGCCGGAAGGGCTCTCAAGAAGACGACGACAAAGGACAAGAGCCAAGCTGCCGTCGCTGGCCGAGTGTTGGATTAGAAGTGACGCCTTGCCATTGTAAAAGCGGGGAGGACATTTTTCGATTCTTGGCGAACTTCCAAGGCTCACTTTTACTTGATATTTGAATATTGTCTGTTGAGGATGACTCAGAGGCGAGGAGATGCGAGAGGGAGACGTTGCAGCGTGTACGTTTAGCACAATGCACACATTGCTTCATTGTTATGTTTGAGAGAGGTTTTGTCATTTAGTCTATCTATTCTTTCTATTTTGCTGCTGTTTATTCAAAATAAGACTGAAAAATATCGTCACTGTCTGGTGCAGCGAGCTGTTGCTTTTCTGTTCATTGACTGACTTATGCCCAAGGTACGCGGTGATTCCGTGCCAAATGCCATCAAGGTATCAAGATGCTCACATGATTAGAGTGGCAACTCCGCGAATCTAGCATTCCCAACGTTTGAACCGAGATATGCTTGCTCTATAGCACGGACCTCTTCGTTCGTTCAGGATGACCATCTCTCTTCCCTCTCTAATACCAGAAGCTTTCGAGAGTCCCCCTAACGCGGGTGCCACGAACCAGAATTTTGCACAGACCTGAATGACTTCGATGCTATGTTTGTTTCTCCCATTTTTGGGCCCAGATATCAAAATGTCATGAGGCAAGGGCATGCCACATGTGCATATGCATATTGCATGTGGAGCCATGATACAAACATTTTAGAAGTCGCTCTGGAAAAGGAGAAGAAAGGAAATG
>NW_020194713.1:632002-694727 GCF_003025115.1 Trichoderma citrinoviride | reverse complement strand
ATATCCCGATGCGGAACGAAAGAAAGGGCGTAAGTGCTACAGTCGTGAAGTTTGTGGCCTTTCTGGTCTTGCTGAGTTTCGGGAGAACCTACAGACTTCTACTGACCTAACGACTGGGTTTCTTCCATGAGTCGTGATGATTGAAATGAATTTTGCTGTTATTGTGGACAATAGACTTGTCCTGCATTGTATTAGAGAAGGAAGGGAGAAGAGAACAGGGAACGGGGGGAAAAGAAGAAGACGGAGATTGGGGGATGACTGCCGAGGAGAGCAATATTCTAGAATAGGTGGTATCATGAGCTGCGTCCACACAATTTCGTACATTGCGTTTTCACCGACAGTTTCTGTACGGAGCCAAACTCGCATGAGTGTCAGATTGCATCGTGCATTGGGAAAAGACGACTGGATGTCGGATATGTCGTCGGTGTACTTATAATCAAACCTTGCATACTTTGATGCTCTAGAAGTTCCCCGTGCGTTTAGAAGGCATACTTCTTATTCGTCGAACCAAGCCATTGGGAAAACAAACAACTTTGCTTTCATAGTACTAGTAGTACCTTATTGCTGCACGTACAAGTATTCCTTTATTCTCGTGCAGCTGGTCCCTTGAAGTTTTTTCGAACCCAACACCATAATCAAACCGAACTACAGAGTTGGTCCTTCTAAATGAACAAGTACAGAAATAGTAACATGTGGCGAAAGAGTCTGCAGGAGACAGGGGGGAATACCCGGATGACAGCAGCGGCACTGGTGATTGATGGAAGGCGGGGGGTCAGAAAGCAGGGGATGAGACGAGAGAGTATTCCCGCTTGTTACCGTATGTACTGTACTACTATTCCACCGACAAGGCTTGAAGGATGCAGCTTTGTTAAAGAAAGTAGGCAAAAGAGGCGAGAGAGATTGCAGATGTTCGGTGAACTTGACGGCCAGGGGAGGGGTTTGAATGACACTACGGGGACCAACTAACCTCAATTCTTCCATAAGATTCAAGACGGGGACAGGGAATGAGGGCTGAAAGGAGCGAGGAGCAGAGCGTTGCATTCGGTTTTCGTTGGTCCCTTTTTTTTTTCTTCCCTTTCTTTCTGGTCCAAGGGATGTGGAAGTCTTACATGGGAGTTGCTTGTTCGAAGGGGACTGACTGCACGGAATGTCCTGCTGAATTGGGGTCCGGAAGGATGGAATACTCATACTCATCGGATTATGGCGGTTGGGAGACATGGCATCACGGTAGTATCGCTATTTTCAAGGGACGATATATAAGCATGGGTTCATGCTCAGTTAGAAAAAGTAATCATCTCGCTCGCTTCCAGATGGACACGTTTTTGACAAGCAATCGAGGTTCTAACCGAGGGGGAGGGGGAGAGCATGAGACCATATTCATGGCCCGTGTAGGGACCATGTACGTCCAAGAAGAGGGAAATGGGCCCTCCCAATGTCTCAGCCAGAAGCAGACACTAGCAGCAACTCCATTCCCCCGGCTCTCTTTGCTCAAGGTAAAACCTCCGAGTTATTCGGCATCATCGGAACGAGGGCGGGCACGAACAAAAAAGTGTCTCTCACGCAGAATGTCTTTCACCTTCGGTCTGGAACGGTGGAATGGGAGGGGGGGCCACTCTCTGTCATGCAAGGGGGAGAGAGGAGACAGAGTTGGCCAAGAAAAGAACAAGGACGACGCGCGAAGGTGGGAGTGAGGATGGAATTGCCTTCCTCTCTCTGTCTCTTCCTCTTCTCCAGTCAATGACTCTTGTCTTTTCTTATCCTCACAGCTCGGACCAAGTCCATACCGGCCAACCGTAAGGCTAGTCACCTGCTAGGTTGGTGTCAAAAAGTCAATGCGGCGCCAGGGGGGGATGCCGGTTCAGAAGAAGAAGTAGTTCGACGATAGTCCGGCAATGCGCAGCCCAAACTATCACGACCTAGCGCGTTTGAGGTTGATTGCTGCCAGCTCAGCAAGGAGGCCCCGGAGGTGGTACGATCTTGATTTGATCATCGTTGCGGGAAACGGCGAGAGACAAGGAGGAGGCAAGATGGAGGATGCTGAAGGAGAGAGAGAAGGGAACACGAAAAGAAGCTGGCGGTTTAGTGCTTCGTACTACTGCACAGTAAATTGAAGCTACCAGGGGCAGACAGGACAGAGACATGGGGCCGTTCTTTGCAGTGACGTTGGCGTGCGTCATGCGGATTTGGATCGACGGCGTCGACTGCTGGAACCGAACGCGACCCATTCCATGCACCGTTGGTTTTGGTTTCCCATCTTCAGCTCTCGGCTCGGGCGGTCGTTCATCGTTCGTCTACTAGGGCTTCGTGGCATCTGCATGATAATCGATACCATCACTAACTCTCTCGCTCCAGCGGACAAAGAGAACCTCGGGTGGATACAAGTGCCACTAAAGCGGCGGCGCGGGAGCTAGTGGCTACTCCAGCGCCGTGATTGGCGGGCGACGCGTCCCAAAGTAAACAAGGGTTCGGAGACGCGTCTTAAGTGGTTATGACGCGTTTTTTCTTAAGCGACCTCACACACTTGCACTTAAAGACGGACGGCTGTGCTCGCTCTTCAACTCAACGAGAGGAAGCGAGTGAAGAAAGTCGGCCCAGACGTGTCAGACACACTGTTGGGCTGCAGTGGGACCGTCTCCTTCAGAAGCGTGTGTCTTTGGACGCCCATAGCCCGCCCAATCAGCGTCTCCCACTGGCGCAGGCTCACACCCCTTCGTAGTACTTAGTAGTACTCGTATCTCTTTCTTCTGGGCGAGGAGGAGGAGAAAGACTGCACAGAGAACAAGTACATACAAAGGCATTCAGTTGCGCTGCTCACATGCCTCTTTTCTGCCTGGGGCACGCAATGGGCGAATCGCGACCGGGGGTTGCGACCGAATTCGCGGAGAGCCTATCGCTGGGTATCATCGAGACCCGTTTTTGCGGCCTCTGACTTGGGCTGGCTTGTGTGAGAAAGCGGGTTTGCGGCGGGAAAGACGGGGGACCAATTGCCCTCGAGAGAAGGCATCAGCTGAGAGGCTTTACGCGTCCTTGTCATTCCGTGTTTAGTCGCGTTTCTTTCGCACGGGTGGTAACAGGATGGGCCATCCGTCATCTGTAAGTTGTGTACTTGGTAGGCTCTGTTGCTCTTACATGGCTTTTTATCATGAAACGCGTGGGCAGCGGTCGAGCCAGCCGTGTTCAGAAATAGACGTGTCGTAAAAAAGAGGCATACTTGAACATCTACTATGACTCCATATGGCCAACCTTCTTATGCGTGGGTGGGGGGAGAGCTTGAGGTTGGACAAGATGGAGGGGGAAAGGGATTCTCGTGGAGGGGGAGGGATCCGGAGGGGTGCTCGTGGAGGGGAGACTAGATAAAGCCAAAGGGGAATCAGAGTCAAAAGGGCAGCAGCAGCAGCAGTCTTGCGAGGGAAGACGAGAAAAAGGGCTGAAGAGACTGCCTAGTAGTATGTAAGTCCCAGGGAGCTGTAGAGTTTGAAACGCAGAATTGCCGGGCACGCACGCGGCTTCGCAACCTCGTGATTGTGGCTGGACAAGGCGAGACATCTTGCCGGATTCCACTCGAGTCCTGGGGGGCACTCCGTTCCTGATTCTCCCGGCCGGCATCCAGCACGTGTACATGCGAAAAATCTGCAGCTCTGTCTGATGTCGGCTTCAATGACACCTTTGTGTGTGCCTGATATCGCAAATCGTCTTGTTGTCGTGGGTACCGCAACTGGTCATGAGGCAGTTCGTGATGCCTGCATCTCCATCGTAAGTAGGTAGGTAAGCATCAAAGACTCCGCAACAACATCAAAACAACAACACTTTTCGATCCATTCGGGCCCTCAATCGCCAGTGCCCAACGATCGCGCATGCATGCATCATGCAGGCTCAACACCCAGTAGCAGAGCTGCGTCTTCTTGTTTACCGCTGCAGGCGGGATGCTGCTCGGATAGCCGTGACGGACATGCGCAGGTCGCATGGCAACCGGGCTTGTCGTTGTATGTATGTATGTATGTATGTATGAGGATGGCTGTAGTATATGTATGCAGATGGACGGTCGTGATGGCGACGGCGAATCGGGAGACTGGGATATTGAAAAGGATGCTGCCGCTACTGCTTCTCGCACCTACATTTTCCATCCGAAGTGCCATCATCTGTGTTTGCACCTGCATCGCCCATCTCTGCTTCAGGATCCTCGCACTGGAACGGCATCGTTCATGCTTGGGAGGTCGCACCAGATATTATTGCTGCGTACCTTGACTTGGCTGTATATCAGGGCCTTGCTATATCCTGTACGTGTTACTTCAAGGCATCGGCATCATCGTCGTCACCCCTGGCCAAACCATCCAGATGGCGTCGATTGCCGTACATCCAAATGCCGGCAGCTGTACTTGTAATGTCCTTCACTCACATGCTTCGCTGTGCTGTAATGCAGTCCGCACTTACAGGCTCCCGTCACCTGCTCCGCTCTCCCACAGCACAGCCCGGCCCCGGCTCGATTCAAGACACCAGAGATCGATCGTCAAAGAATTGATCACAGATACGACAAGTTGCAGCTGCCGAAGAATTACGATACAGTAGTCTACAACTACTATAAGGTAGTAAGGTACTACATGCAGCAGTCCCTTAAGGTAGTGCTCAAAAGGGAGAGAGACAGGTCTAAGGTACCAGACGGACAGGTGTCGTGCATTTTCTGCTGCATTCCCCCCAAGACAAGACAAGACAAGACAAGACACACCCCCCACCTCGGCCTCTCTATTCCTCCCACCTGCACCCACGCATTCACTCTTCACTCTTCTTCACCACTCTGCACCTTCAACGCCTCCCTTGACTTGGTCTCGCAAACGCCCTCGAAAAGCCCCGAGTCCACCCTCACATACTTGCGCCTTACATGTGCTCGTCAAGTTTCTAACGTGTTGGCGCCAGCCTCTCACACGCTCTGCAGCCGTCGTTCTCGTCTCTTCATTCAGTCTCTCTTTGCACCCGAGCCCACCCACACCAGCGAGCCGAAATCCAAGCCAACGCATCAACTTATCCTTCCATCCATCCATCCATCCATCCATCCATCCATCCCAGCGATAGTCAAACCGAAAGACTCAAAAGCACTTTGTCGACTCGCGGCTCCGTCGCTAGTTGCGGGCTGGAGAAGCAAGCTTTCTGCAGACGCCAGCCAGCACCACGACCTGACGATTGCACAACCATCCCTGGCCCCGGTCGCTCGTGTCAGCCCAGACAGCCCGCCATCCAATCCGCATCGGCGGCCTCGCATCCCTGACGCGCTGGGCTTTCTGCGTCTCTCGCAACTGCCAGGGCCCCCGGTCGGCGATCCACTCGGGCCTGTTCCAAGGATCGAAAGTTTGCCCTTGTGTGCTGCATCAGAGAAGCCAGAGCCACCACCTTGTGCGCCTGTTCGCTGTTCGTTCGCCCTCCCTTCCGATCATACTGGCATTCCCTATTACAGCGCCCGCCTCCCCTCACTCTCGCTCGCGCACTTCCATCTCTTCCATCCCACCTCTAATCGCCCGTCAACAGACTCCTCTACGCCGTGTCGTCCTCTCGCCCTCTCGCCGCCTCTGCTGCACCAGCCAAATATTTCCTCCCCGCGCGCATCCAGCAGAACCGCAACCGTTACTTCGATCCCAACTGCGAACCTTGAATCCTGCACCTCCCGCCCCATCGCCTATCGCAGTGTAATTGAGAGAGCCTCGAAAAGGACATTTCCTTCTTCTTTCCACAAATTCATCATCTGCGGGTCCCGATCGGCTCTCCTATTATCCCCATCGTATCGTCCCAGCCGAGAGGAAAAGGGAAGACGCAGCAAAAACCCGGTCAGGGCAGCAGCCTCCCCAGGACTTCCATTCGGCGCCCCACCGCGCCTGCGAGTGACGGTGACCTCAGCAAGGTGAGCACACAAAACACCCCCCATGCCTGCATCACTCTCCTCTTGCCCTCTTCCTCCTCTCCTTCGATTCTATTTTCCTTGCGATGCCTCCGCTGCTCTCGCTACGACGGTGTCGCGTCTCTTCCCTTGCACTCTCGGCTGACTAGCGCGCCCAGGAACAGCAGCACCTGAGCCTTGACATCTGTCAACCCTCAGCCTGCTCCACTGAGCTCCAACGAGCCTCAACCACACTCTTACTTACAGTCTCTTCTCACACAACGCGGCCGAAATGGCCCAGCCGCCGCGGTTCTACGCCTCTTCCAGGCCGTTGGAAGTCTTCAATGACGACCTCTTCTACGAGAACGAAGCGCCGATGACTAGCCACGCACCCATGCCGAATCCCACCAGGCCTATCCGTCGTCCTCTCACCAACTCAAGCTCGAATGTCATTCTCGAGCCCGCAGTCTCTCAGAACAGCAACCGATTCTCACCCTTCAAGGCCAAGACAGCCGCACCCAGGGCACCGCTCAAGCCGTCGCACGGCCTGAACAAGTTCAACGGCATCTCAATGGCTCCTCCTCCAGACAAGGCGCCAGTCACCGACTCTCTGCAGAAGAAGCCGCAGCTATCCAACTTCAAGACTGGCTTACAGAAACCACCTCTCGCCGATCACAATGCCTTCTTTGAAAAGGAAAACGTCCACCCTCAAATCTTCCCGGCACCGCCGGCTATCAACATCTCCGTGGAGCAGTATTACCAGGAACCCAGTGCAAAGCGAGGACTCATGGAGGCGGCACCGATCAAGGATTCTCGGGTCAACAACAACAACAACAACAAGAAGAAGCCCAAGGCCGAAGAGCAGGCGCTGCCGCCGCACGACTCGTTCCCTCCCATTACTGACGACGGCACAAAGCCGCCTCACAGCTACGCCCAGCTCATTGGAATGGCCATTCTTCGATCTTCAAAGCGACGCCTCACCCTTGCCCAGATTTACAAGTGGATCAGCGACAACTATTCCTTCTACAACCCCAACGACGCAGGCTGGCAAAATAGCATTCGACACAACTTGAGTCTGCACAAGAACTTCATCAAGATCGAGCGACCAAAGGACGATCCCGGCAAGGGCAACTACTGGGGCATCGAGCCCGGCACCGAGTTCCAGTTTCTCAAGGAAAAGCCCACGCGCAAATCGGTCCCGACTGCTGAGAATCTCCCCGTCATGTCCACCCGCCTCGAGCCCTCTCGACCAACGCCAGCACTGGTGCCCGAGCCGTGCCTGCCGCCTCCGGCTCCCATCCATCAGCACCACCACCAGCATCAGCCGCATGTGACCAGCCTCCCTCCACTGCCGACTTCTCAGGCGACCTTGTCCATGCCCCTGGAGCCCTCATCAGATGCCACCATCCTTCTCTCCGACAACGCGCCCGCTGAGGACCCGGCGGACAAGGGACCGGACAATGAATTGCCGCTGGAATCGTCCTTCTTCTCGCCCCTTCCACCCGCTCTGCACTCTACCCCGCCAGTTCCCCGACCAGAGCGACGAAACGGCACTCCGCCTCCCGTGGGCCGCAACCCTGCCTCGTCCGCAACCAGGACTCACAAGCGCAAATTCGCCTCCATGGACGACAGCGGCTACATCTCCTCTCTCGAGTCTTCCGCCATGCGCCCGAACGCAGCCAGGTCAGCCTTCTTCACGTCTGAGGCGGATCGGCACCGCATCAAGCGCGGGCGGGCTGAGGAGGAGATTGCACGGCTGAGGGGGTCTTCTCCCTTTAGCCCAACCAAGAGCCGCTCGCTCTCCAGTTACGGGCTTACCTCGTCGTCTCCTTTCCGTCAGTCCCATGACAGCCAGATGCCTCCTCCTCTTACCCCCGTTGTCAAGAAGGTCAAGCCCATTGCTCAGCCGCCGCCCTCGGTGTCTCCCAACACGAACCTGCGCATTCATCGCGCCAAGGTCCGCCACATGCTGCAGTCTCCTCTTCGACGAGTAGCCAATCTGTCCAACGAGGACATGTTGCCCTGGAGTCCCGCCTTCCGGCTGGATGAGAACATCTTCACCTTTGATACGCCCAATGCCAGCAGCAACCTCCCCGACTTTGACATTTTCCAAGACCTGCCTGTGGATGATGAGAACGTCTTTGACAGCATTGGTGCTGCAGATGCGGGCTCGCCCATCAAGCGCTCGGCCAAGCGCGCTCGCTTGGACCGGTCCATTTCATCATCAGCCATTGGGGAGATGTCGGCTTCCAAGAGGCTTCTCACGTCGGCCCCTTTGCTCAAAGCTCCTGACACGCCTTCGCAGTTTCTGGAGACACCGAGCAAAGTCTTTGAAGGCCTCAGCTCTCCTTCCAAGATTTTCCAGGGGTCACCCATCAGGGGCAACTCACCAAGCAAGTTTGTTTCGCTTATTGAGCTTCCAGGAGATGGCGACTGGCCGTCCCTCCATCTGGACCCAGGCGACTTTGCTCCCAGTGCCGATGTAGAGGCGTCCGACTTTACCGGCCTTGACATCCTTCAGGGGTTCGAAAAGATTGGATCTGGCTCACAACCATCCAAAGGCTTGAAGCAGAGCGGAAAGCCCGTCCTGGGTCGAAGCTTAACGACCACCTTTTAGACGATGAGGCGCAATGAGAAATGACACATGCGGTGGAAAGGGCCTACGAAACCTTGATCATGACATTGATTCACACGACTAACGCGGCGACTATGGGTATTTGACGAGAGTCAGTTCGGATGACGGACTGCAGGGGGAGTGTGCATAACCAACCCTCTCCCTGGAGCTTCATAGCTTGGCCCTAATGGGTAACGATGATTCTGAGTACATAGTCCATCTTGATTTTTATTCTCCTTTTTTTCCTTACGGCATTGGGATACGACCACGGTCTGTTCCGGGGAACGGAATTGCTTGGTTTAGCTGGTATGGCCTGGGCCGGGGCCTGGACTTGGAATGTTTTTTTTTGCGAGGGGTTGTCGGTTTTCCCCATCACTTTTCTGGTCTTTTTCTCCTTTTCCTTTTCTTTCCCTCCTTTTATTTGCTTTTTTCTGTCTTGGACTTCTTCACCGGAATATTGGTTGGATGCATGGAGTCTGGATTCACAAACATGTGCGTGCGCGCATATGTACCTAGGGAATTGGTATCACAGAGTTTGTGAGAGGCTTGGCTGGCTCATGTTTGAATTCGTGTTGGCTTTACCATCTTTTCTTTTTTTTCTGGACGGATTAGGATCGGAACTCGTCTTTTCAGGGATTGTCTCTTGCCGGACAGGCTTGGGTGTTTGCTGTCTTTGTCTTGTTGATTGGCTTTCTTCCTTCTTTGCCTCACAATAGCAAGAGTTGATAGGCTTTTCGGTCTGTCTGAGTTCAATTACACTGTATTCCTCAGGTCCTCGTATATTGTTGCATCGATACTGTGAATTGTGCTTTGTGCCTAATGCCTTGTGTAGTAGATGCCTAGGTGGCCATCGGGCGTACAATTTCTCTCAGATCAAACAGTGATGCGTCATTAAGCCGGGTCCATGCCTTGTCCGTCGCCAAGAGCATCCCATGCCCATGATTTGTGCGCATGTCATCGTGTTCATATTCAATGTCCAGAATCGATTATATCGCCTTCCTTTACACCGACACCCAAAACGCCCTCCTCCCGTTATTGTAAAACGCAAAAACTCAATATATATGCCGCGTTTGTCTGCCTGCCCACCCAAGAAGTAACATATTGTAGTTGGAGCGCATTACGCAGAAGAATCCTTGCCCCCTCCCAGAAGCCCATTATTCTATAGAGAGAGAATATGAGAGAATCGTGAAATAGGAAACCCCGGTCTCAAAAGGGTGGTCATTTCAAGTTGAATCCCTGTCAGCGGCCAAAAAGAGCATCATTGTCGTCCGTCATGCTTACTAGGCAGTTCTAGTACATGCGTATGCGGGACACCCAGCTGGTTTCCTTGGACTCGAGGTTGATCTTGTAGGGGAAGGGGTTGCCGCCCTGCGTGGTGATGGGCGGGATGTGGTCCTTGTGGGTGTTGACGAAGGTGACGATTTTCATGGCGGTTGCGAAGAGCGTCTGCTCCATTGCTCTGCGGACTTTGGCTCGTTCTGCCCATAGGTAGAGAATTAGTATACTATATATATACGGAGCTCGGGGTGTCATGCTGTGCGACGACGTACCGTTCTCCGTCCTCGGCTCGGCGACAGTCACTTTAATCGTCCACGTCTCCCAGCAGACCTCCTCCTCGCCGCGCGTGAGCCACGCCTTGCGCCGTTTCCGCTCGAAGAACTGGACGGTGATCTGGCCCCTGCCCCCGCTGCCGCCGTCCGCTGTCGCGGCGCCGCCGCTCATCTTGTCGCCCTTTGCCGCGGCGCCTATTCCCCCTCCAGCGTGGCCGCCCGAGCTCGACAGTCGTTCGGCGTCGAGCTGGCGCTCGAGGGCGTAGGCGCGCTGCTCGATGAGCGTCTCGAGCTCATCGTCGTTGACGTAGGGCAGGGTGACGTCGAGAACCTCGTGCGTCCGGGGTGCCAGGGAGGGGAAGAAGCGGTTGAAGAAGATTGTGTGGAGGATGCCTGTGAACGCGACTCGCTCTGTTAGCCGCAAGGACGGGGGGGAGGCTTCTTTTCGTTCATGATGCGACAGGACTTTTGGCGCAAAACTTGCGGAACGATGAGAGCGTACCTTTGACGACTTCGCGGACAGACCGAGGATCCGAGAAGACGTCGAGTATGAATTCCGGGGGCTTCTGTTGATCCATTTCTTTTTCTTTTCTCTTTTTGTTTCGTTCTTTTAGCAAGACAGCCGTGTGCTGGCAATGGACGAAGAGCAGTCGAAAAGGGCAAGCTGCGAGAAGTGCGACTTGCTGCTCTCGCTATCCCGTTCTCTTCCTCTCGCTTCTTTCCCACCGAGCAATTGTATGTCACCACGAAGGGGGCGTCCCAAAGAAGAAGAAATGGATTGGCCAGGCGTTATCTCGACTGCTGGGCGAAGAGGCGCATTGCTGTTATGCTTCTTCTGCTTGGATACTTCAACCCCAACGGCTCAAGAGGTGCGAGTTCCGTTGTCGCAGTCAGCAGGAGCAGGAAGTCAGCAGACCCGGAGCGGGTGTCGAGGCTGGACACCCTTAGCAGGCGTGACGTTCCCGCCTTGTGAGCAGCAGGTACCGGGTTCGACAGGAGGTTGGAGAAGGGAAGCGCGTAGAAGCGGAAAGCAAAGGGCTTCCTTTTTTTTTTTTGTGTCGTTGCGAGCGGTGGGCAGGGGAGTCAATCCAAGGAAGAGGCGAAAAAAAATTGAAATATGCAGCGAGATGAAAAGAGTAAGGGTTGTGTATGGGCGGTTGGTATGCAGGCAGCTGGAATTGCTGGGATAAATTGGGAAGCGAGGGGGTGGGGGAATGAGGTCAAGGAGAGGAGGGGCAGCACATGAGGGAAAGGGAGATGGTCAGCAAGGCAATGGAACCTAAAGCCTGAAAGCTGCTCCTTGCTGCGGTTAAGGCTGTCCGTGTAAGTCGTCGAGGGGACGCGACCAGCTCAAGGTAGAATGTACATGGGCCGGCGGAGAGCTGAAAGGGTGCTGCTGATGCCGTCAGGTTTGCTAACGGAAATTTAGCGGCGTGGGATCGATCGGGACATGCGCACAGTCACGTCACAGGCTTTGCTCGGGGCTGTTAGTGCAGCTTGTGCCTGCGATAAGCGATAAGCATGTGTGTAGCCGGTACCTGGTGGTTGTCGTGATGGAAGATGCCGAGATGCTGGACGTCCTCGTAGACGATCTGGAGAGCCTACCTGATGTAGGTACCTTACCACCTTATGTAGGTGCTACTACCTTAGCAAGCGGGGGACAGAAAAATAGGGACCGCAAAATAAATAAGTGCACATATAAAATTATATGAACACACAATTGCCGATCAGTTGTCCAGGCGGTAATGTGCGTATATTCCAACGGTTGGGTGTTTAGAATCGCACAATTCCCTATTATTCTGTCCCCCGCTTGCTTAGGTATCTAGTAGCTAATGATGCTCAAGGTGAATTGACGGCTCGAATATGGCGACTACCTTACCTGACACGTCGGGTATCAAAGGTGTCATGCTCCAACCCTACCAAATCACGGCGAGCTTCAACTCCAGCTGATGCTCAGTGCAGGGCAACCTCAGCGTCAAGCGCTGACAGCCTCCAGCTACCTTGACTGCCTGTAAGCGCCTGGAGCCACCTCCCGTTTAGTGCATGCATACAGTGGGCTATAGCTGGACTGGGCACCCCGGAATGTCGACGGGGCTGACGCTACCATCGACCGCAGGGTACATGTACGCAGATGTACACAGCCTGGCGCTGCAAACGGCGTGCGCAGCTGTACCTCGCGCGTACTCATATACTGCCTGCCCATGCTGCCCCAAGCCGAGGACGCCAATTAGAGGCGCTGGGCAGAACCGAGGCAACGCTGCAAGCAAACCAAACATGAGCATGGGATGGAAGCACACCTACACACACGCAGAGCTTCATCTCACCACCAGCGCGACTTTGATCTGCCATCAACCACCACCTCGTCCCCGCCGACTCTCTCTGTGCAACGAGCTTCGCATTGCTGGACCACCGACGCGTCCCGACCCAACGACACGCCCTGTCTCGCACATGACCCCGAATTGCTGATCCATGAGCCTCTGACCTGCCCCGACCCGACTCGACCCGCGCAGCGCTGCCCAACATGCTCTCCTCAGCCCGGCGCTGGGTGCATCGCAACCGGAGGCCAATTGCCATCGGCCTCGGTGTCGTAGGCGCTGGCTACGCCGTCACGCAGTATGTCATGTCCAAGATTAACGACGCGCGCGAGCGCATGAGCAGCGACCGCATCGCCAAGGAAAAGTAAGCAGACCTCATTCATCACTCTCTCCTATCGCCAACTAACAAACATCTACTCCCCACAGTCTCCGACGTCGGTTCGAGCAAAACCAGGAAGACTGCACCTTCACCGTCCTCGCCCTCTTGCCCACTGCCACGGGCAACATCGTCAACGCTCTCAACACCGAGAGAATCACCTACGAGATCCAACAGATCAAGAGCACCGCGCGAAGCCGCAAGGGCGTCCAGACGACAAGCCCGCCCAGCATTGCCGATACCACCCTTACCGAGGATGATAGCAAGAGCACCGTCAGCGTGCCTGTCGAGCTTGGCATGCCCTTTACTTCAGACGGTTCCCAGCAGGAGCTCGCCCCCCCCAGGCCGCGAAAGACAAAGAGGCAGCTGTGGGATGACCTGACCATTAGCGGTACGCGCCTCTTCCTTGCTTGTGCTTGTCAAAGAGACAGGGTGGAATAGATACTGACCGTGTCGGCGAAACATAGCCGTTACGAGATCATTTACGCTCGTATACACGCTCGCCCTCCTCACCATGCTGACCAGGGTCCAACTAAACCTTCTGGGTCGGCGCAGCTACCTATCCAGCGTCGTTGCCCTCGCCACTGGCAGCCAGCAGGCCACCATCAACCTAGAGAACAACGACGATGACAATCCCGACCAATCATACGGCAGCGACTTCGACACAAATCGCAAGTACCTCACATTCAGCTGGTGGCTGCTGAATAGGGGCTGGATCGACGTCATGCATAGCGTCGAGAGCTCCGTGAGGACCGTCTTTGGAAGCCTGAGCCCCCGCGATCTCGTCACCTTTGACCGCGTCTCCCAGTTGACGGCAGAGGTTAGGAAGCTGATTGAAGGGTCCAGCGCTGATGAGCGCAAGCGTTCCGATTGGTTGACCTTTCTCTTGCCTCCCAAGGACAAGGAGGACGAGGTCATCCGGGAATCGGGCATTCTCGACGACGACAGAGGCTTGTCTCCAGAAGGAGGTTCACAGGTGACGTCTGCCGCGCTGAGGCGGCTGCTGGATGAGACGGCGGACTTGATCGAGTCGCCCGCCTTTTCACACGTCCTGACCCTGATCCTTGACAAGGGATTCTCGCATCTGGTGGACAAGAAGCTGGCCACCGAGGCTTTCGAGTTCTCCCTCGACGAGGCCCCCACCACAGTGGCAACAACAGCCAGCCTCAAGCGCAGCCGGGCCATTCTGCTGCCCAAGATCTTGTCCGTCCTGACGCGGCAGGCTCACGTCATTGGCAACGGTGTCCCGAACGAGTATCTGCAAGAAATGGAGTCGGTGCGCGATCTCGAGGCCTTTTCCGCGGTTGTCTACTCGAGCAACTGGGAGAACGAGATGAAGGACGAGGGGCTCATGGAGAGCGCCGTCTACCTCAAGTCCGAAGACACCCAGTCGCAGTCCACTCAAGTCGACAGCAGCGTCGTCATGGTTGACCGCCAGACGACGGCCAACCTCGAGGGCGCATGGGAGAGGGCAGTGGAGAAGAGATCTTGAAGCACGGGATAACGTGGAGGACAAGGCACGGTAGCAGACGATGCGCATACTTGTATAGTAAAGAGTAAAGATTTTCGATGCATTCTCTTCGGGTTGGTTAAATCATTTGGGAGGCAAGGGTGGGACGAATGGTACAGATTCAATGGCTCTTCTTTCTCCTTTTTTTTCTACTTGCCTTGTTCTATCATCTTCTTCTTGTCTGGATACAATGTTTTTTTCTTGGTGTTGGCAGTTCAGCAGACAGTGTACGACGATATATATCCACCTTGCTCTCGGCCGGTCGAGGTCAGCGCTCGACATCTTCTTGAGATGAAGATTTTTCCCCTCTTGCAAGGCTCTGCCAGTAGATCCCCACGGCTCTCCATCAGGGCCGATCTGTCATGTCACGACACGCAGACTTCTCATTCAAGCAGCCCCCAACCGAAGACGCTTTGGATGAACAATATCCGCGCAGCCCCATCTGTCCTTTGATGATTCTCCCTCTTGGAGCCTCTGAATAGCAGAGGTATATGCTGCATTCTGTGACATCCCGGCCACGGGATAGGAGAGCGTCCCTGTGAGCTCCCTTGAAGAGCACCCCGCCTTTTGGGGAGCATCAGAGGTCGTCCCGTCGCCACGTCTGTTTGGGGTTCTTTCCGCTTTTCAAACATTTTTTCGTTGCTGTTTCGAGGTCTCACAGCATCGTCCGAGCGGCTCACATCAAGCCCCGTATAAACTGATCCAGTCCAAGCTCGAAAAGCTCATTGTTCACACCCGCACCGCCCTTGTGTTCAACCGGCGCAAGCGGATTCTTGACGACTATAATACCATAACACAAAAAGAGGCTCAGTCATTTATCACTCCAAATCAAAGAAGAATACCTCCATGAAACAACACATCCCCCAGGCGGCACGAAAAAGAGGCAGCTTGAACATACCATACTCAACCCAAAGGTTAATGTAAATCTGATGCAGCACGTTCCGCATGCTCGCGGACCCGGTGTCCGTAATCATGACGAAGCGCAGGTTCGCGGGCGTCTCGTAAAAGTGCAGCTTGTACTGGCCCGTGCGGTAGCTGATGAAGGCGTCGTCGTCGCCGCCGAGCTTGCGGACCATGTTGCGGAGGGAGAAGACGGTGCCGAAGATGAGCTTTGCGTCGTCGGAGCCGGTGGACAGGACGGGGGCGGCGGCGCCGGGGGTCGGGGAGGCGAGCCAGGATTTCACGTAGACGCATTCGGCTGTTTGCGTGAAAGGGGAAGTCTTGTTAGAATGACGGACTCTTTCTAAGGGAGCGAAGGAAGAGGAGAGACGGAACTGTGGCGGTCGAAGATGTAGAAGGAGTAGACGACCATGGTGGGCAGATTGGGCGGGTTGCGCGCGATGTTTGCTCTGTAAGGAAGGGGACCGGCGATTCGATAGTGGTTTGGGGCTGGACGCGAGAGGTCAATGGGCCTGGGAATTGTCAGCGAAGCAGCTGGAGCTTCGTTCGAGAGACGCGGTCTGGAGGTGCGTCGTCGGTTGAGGATCCAGGAGCTGGCGGCCCGGGTTATCTAATCGCGGTACGCGGAGTTCATGTTGACAGCTGGAGTCTACAGGTCGGGTGTCACTGGAGATGGTGGGGGTTTGACTGAGGTGGATCCATCAATGCCAACCTAGGTACGTCCACTGTAAGAGCCCGCTGGAGAGCCCAACAATGGCGGGTACAACTACAGTGGGAGCACTGAGAGCCCTCTCAAGAGATTGAGCATTGACTGCAAGCAAAGAGCTGGATGCGTTCTAAAGACCATGACCAAACGCGAAGAAGAGCAGCAGACATGGTTACATACGACGCAGACAGAGCTGGCGCTGGTCCTGCTGCAGGCTGACTGACTGAATAATGGACTGAATGATACCGCCGTTCATGTTGCCAGCCGTCCAGTCAGAGTCACCAATCGTCTGCCCGAGCTTGACGCCCCCGCTCACAGACGGAATGCCAGCTGCAGCTCTTCCGCCTTCTACCCCTCCACTGAACTGGGCCGCCCGTCGTTCAGCCTCACCTCATATTACTTGACCACAGCCCTGGGCGCGCAAAGCTGCTCGCTTGTGAAACTGGACCTGGCGCAGGGATTATGTCGCGGGGAGGCTGGGCATATTCTCGCTGATTCCATCTCTCACTCACTGATAGCTGCTTGCCGGGATCGGGAGCTTGCAACTGCGAAAAAAGAGACGCCGGGAAACTCAACGAGCCGAACGCGACACGAGCCCTTCTCACAGCAGCTTCACCTGATCGAGCTTCGGCTGCCGTTTTTCGCATAATTGAGCTTGACCATCATGGAGACGCCGCCTCAGTCGCCTGGCAATAGCATCAAATCGGCGCCCGTGTACGGGCTGCCGCCGCCGGGGCTTCAGTCGCCTCGGCTGACTGTAAACGGCCGTGATGATCTGTCAGAGGACGTTCGACCGTCTCTGGCGTCCGCAGTGTAAGTGGACAAATGCGCCGCTCTACTGCTGCCGCTCAGAAGAAGCAGAACGACCTGTGGCTTCTCCATATCTGTGCGACTGTATCGAGGGCTAATGCTTCATCGTATCATAGGACTGAACCGCCTCGGCTTCACGGCTTCGCAAGCCCCATCAGGCAACATAAGCGCACGCCAAGTGCTCATCGCGAGATCAAAGTCAGCCTCTCCACCATGAGCCTAAAGCGTGGACTGGGCTAATCAGCATGCTCAACAGGAAACTTTGGACGCCCGTGTCGAATTCTCTAACGACGAAACAGATGGCCGGACTCATCATCGAATCAACCAATATGTGATTCAAGAGGAAATCGGAAGGGGCTCTTACGGTTCTGTCCACCTTGCGACAGATCAGTTCGGAAACGAATACGTTGGTCTTGCCTCTCCCCCTTCCCGTGAAGCTGGCTTACAGTTAGTATTCTTCAGGCTGTCAAGGAGTTCTCCAAGGTCCGCCTGCGAAGACGAGCGCAGTCCATGGCCATGCGCCAAGGCCCAGGAGCGTCGCGACGGATGCCTGCCAGGGGAGGTGACTTGCCTCCTCATCTTGTTGGGCTGCGGGACCGCGAAAAGAGCGATGCGCTGTTCTACATCCGAGAGGAGATTGCCATCATGAAGAAGCTCAATCACCCCAACCTGGCCCAGCTCATCGAAGTGCTGGATGACCCCGATGAAGATTCTCTGTATATGGTCATGGAGATGTGCAAGAAGGGGGTCATTATGAAAGTCGGCTTGTGTGAACAGGCAGATCCGTACCCTGAAGAAGAGTGCAGATTCTGGTTCCGAGACTTGATATTGGGCATTGAGTACCGTAAGTCAAACAGACACATGTCGGACTTGTGGTCACGGATGCTAACCTGTCAGCAGTGCACGCTCAAGGCGTCATCCACCGTGATATCAAACCCGACAACCTCCTGCTATCAGAAGATGATGTCCTCAAAGTTGTCGACTTTGGAGTCTCCGAAATGTTCGAGAAACCCACCAACATGACAACTGCCAAAACCGCAGGGTCTCCCGCCTTCTTACCTCCTGAACTGTGCAGCAAGCACGACAAGGTTTCTGGCACAGCGGCAGACATTTGGTCCATGGGCGTCACCCTCTACTGTCTCAAGTACGGCAGGATTCCTTTCAACAGAGAGGCAATGCTCGAGATTTACGAGGCCATCAAGACGGAGGAGCCAGAGTTTCCCAAGGACGAGAATCCGACCTTTGTCCATCTCATGGGCAGACTGCTGGACAAGAACCCAGAGACGCGAATTACCATGGCTGAGCTTCGAGTGAGTCTCTTGTGACGAGCCCAATCAGGCACGGTCGATATACTGACTGTTTTACAGGAACATCCCTGGGTGACCAAGGAGGGAACAGACCCTTTACTCTCCGCAGAAGAGAACTGCGCCAACCCTGTCGAGCCCCCGAATGAGCTGGAGCTTAGCCGGGCGTTTACGAGGAAAATGAACCACCTCCTGTGTGTGATGAAGGCCATCCACCGCTTCAGAACCTCATTATCAGCGAGCAGACGCAAAAATGGCACGCCTCGACCTATTGAAGAAAAGAAAACGACCAAGCCAACGGACGCAAAGGCATCGGCTGCCGACATTGCGGCGCTCATAACACAGCGGAAGAAACTGCTGCTTGCGCCCGAAGCCGAGGAAGGAAAAACGAAAGGCCAAGCCCACGACATCACCGACCAAGAGCCGCCATTCCTGGGCATCGGTACGGGGGCGAGAGACGCCTTTGCGACGGACGAGAAGACGCCAGACGTCGTGTCAGACTCCCCTACTGCGGTCGACTTCAACGTCTATGACCGAGCCTATGAGGAGGCCATCAAGGAGCGGATGAAACCGGACCAACTAAACAACCCGATCCTGTATCTCACGAAACACATCAAGGAGAAGGAGTATTTCAAGAAATTGGACAACTTGGTGGACGAGGCTTCAGTCTCACCATCTCCGCTGAAGGCTGTCGGGAAGAATTCCAAGCAGCTTCTAGACCCTCTCCCTCTCCATCCGGGCAACAAGTTGGCCGATATTGTGTCCAAACTCAAAGTCTCAGATGGATCCGAGAATAGAAGCAAGACAAGAAACCAAAATTAGTTCCGTCGGCGTCTCGAACCAGCGCATCTCGATCGTTGACTCGGCTAATCGCGCCCGCGGCCTGATTATGAAGACTCGGAAGAGATGTGATCTCGGCACGAATTGAGACATCAGCTAGTAGTACTACGAAGCAATGTGAACCCCCCTTCCAAGCGGATTGGAACTCCTTATCAAAGTACAAGCCTGGTCTCTCTTCCAGCAATTCAAGGGGCGTCCAACAAGAAGGCTGGAAACAGCCTCGTGTGCAGCCATCTCCAATCGGATACCACGCTGCTATGCTCCTACGCTACTCGGGATACAATCATGGTGTAGGCTGAGGGTATCATTTTCCATCAACTGTGTGGAGAAGGCAATCTCCGCCGTCCAAACCGTGAGCATTGCGGCTCACCGCTTCGGGCGCACCCAAGACGGCAGCAAGATTGGGGGAGTTGACTAACGTAGGGGAGACACGACGTTGGGTGATTTCTAGAACGGTCGGTGAGACCGTTATTGCATTACCACCACGGCAGTGGTGATTGCGGACGGTGGTGTGAGGGAGAAACTCGAAAGGACGAATAGAGTGCAGCAACCCATGTCACTCGGCACGGTGTACATGTACGAAAGGACGCGGAAGGGGGTTCGGGAGCCGCCACGCGGCAGCGGAAGAGGCATGGAATGCTTAATTCGTTTTTAAAGACAACAGGATAAGAAGGCACCAAGACCTTGGGGAGTCATGTCTCCGCGCTTGCACGAACCACAAAGTATGAGTACGGATCACTACTTTTGTTGCCTGTATGTCGGTCAACCCTTGCACGCTCGGATGGGCAGCCTCGTTTACCCGCACATGCCAGGGAGCAAGCTCAATCGAGAAGTAAAAATGTCTCGCGATACGATCTGAGATGCATACAACTTACCTAGTAGTAGTAGCACTACTGATACTACTACTATTGCAAAGTACATGCGCTGGCAATAGTCTGCGGTGCGTAGGCTGCGAGGCTCTGCGAGGCGCGTTATCACCCACGCAGACAGGCAGGAAACCCCTGACACAAAACCTCCCTTACCCGCGTTCCGTGCCTGGCCTGGGCATGGGGGTTTACATACATACACACACACATAGTACGATATAAGCTCAGAGGGAAGAAGTAAAAGCTCGGGCCATGCTGCAAATAGGTATGCGAGCCATCGATGAGAAGGAAGAGAGAGGCACGAACCACGGATTGGCATATTGAGGAGTTCTTGCTGGAGGTTTGACAAAGGTCACGGGTAGTATGGTAGGCATGTGCAGTGTGTTTGTGTCCGCAATTGCAACGAACGCAAATGCAACCGGCTGAAAGTTCTAGCACCAAGGAGGATAAGACAAAGATGGATTGCGCATTTTCAGCGCTTGAAAAGGGGGGCCCAATTGGACGGGATGGCAGTAGTAGTATGTATGACTTCTGTGACTTTTGTACTTTGGAAACTGGTTGGGGCTGCATGCAACTCGCGAAGTTGCAGTGATAACGGTGCTTTTGTCGTACGGAGATGCGGTGTCTGTCGGTTTATCAGGGCCAAGATGTGTTACTTCCTGCGACAGGTCGGTGTCCAAGTCTACATGCCGGGATCTGTCTCTGCCGTTCTAGATAGAGGTTGCTATGAGGTGGTGCACTGCAGAGAAGCTGCACAAGGTAACATGAAGGTGTGTGTCTACGAAGCACGCGGTGCCCATGGTTACAATAGTTAAGGACGCCTTACTGCAGTGACTCCCCACGCAAGCGGCTATACTTGCCATCAAAAAGATCCTTGTTCCCAAGCTATTGAAATAAAGCTGCCGTTCCCAACGGGAAGGGAAACTCCGGGATGCTCTAGTCTCTGTGTGTTGGTTGAGCAAGGCCACCGAGACGTGAGAAGGAGGGCACGGGTTTCTTTCCGGCGCAACTGACGGGGTTCGTATCTTGCAGGTCTGTGCAGATCTCAAACATGGCAAAAAAAGGAAAACAAGAAGTTGCACTGATGCACTGGTAAAGAGAGAGAGGATGTGCGTGATGTGCGTCGAGGAACGTTGGTGGGAAGCGGGATCAAAAGGGGAGAAGGGGGGGCAAACGGACTTGCACTTTGATGTCCATCTTTCTGTTGTTTCGGTAGGTATGTATTCTCCTATCTGGTGTCCGGTAGTTTTTTGCTTAATATTACCTACATACATACTAACACAGGATGCAGATTAATTGTTCGATATCACTACATAGTAGATAGATTGTCACTGCAGGGAGAGGATAGCCGAAGAAAAGCAAAAAACAACGCAGATCGACAACGGTCAGCACAATCGTCTATTCTTACTCAGACACTTAGATCCGCATGTTTCGACGAGCAAATCAAGCACTCATGACATGCAGTCAAGGGAAACAGGTGGCAGGGAGTTCAGAGCAAGTACTATACCGAGCTATCATCTTCCCCCTGGCAGCAAATGTTCGGCGAGTGGCGGTATGGAAGTGACGAGAATGGCCGGGAACTACAAGCACCCAAGGTATACAGAGGGCACCAGAAACAAGCCAGCAGCAGGATTTCCAGCGGTTGACTTGCGGTGTTCCGTTGATGACAAATGGAAGGAAATATATCTATAATATAGCTTGAATAAGAATAGCCCAGTAGTAACTTGGATTCTTTTCCCTACTCCAGACCAGGGGCTGTGTGGGCATCCAGATGGAGGGGAGAGGGGCCCTGATTTGAGCCGGATGGGCTGCGAACATCTGACTTTGCCTGACGCTATGATCTCATACCCGCGGGTTTGTGGACGGATGGCTTGGGGTTGGGAGTGGATCGTTTGGGCTGTCAAAAGTTGTTGTTGTTTGATGCTTCAACGTCGGTCGATGCCTTTATACTGACCTACGAAGTATTCCCTTGTATCCTTACGGTCATGCAAAGTTCTCTTTGTATGTACCCCGGTATGAAGATACTAGGTGGAGGATACGTTTACACCGCGTAGCATCTCAATCTTGGAATTTACAAAGAAAAACATGTGAAGCCGATTCTGCTGGGCTTGGGTTCAACAAGAATCCTTGGGCTTTGGCTTTGGAGGCGTCGTTCTCCTTGGCATCCATCCCCCTCTTCGGCATCTGGCACAAACTCGGAGTCTTTTTTCCCAAGTGCGCGGCTGCTAATGTAAGATGACTTAACCAAGCAGCGGGAAAAGGAGAGAGAGAGGGGGTGAAAAGGCGATGGACTTTTTTTTTTTTTTTTTTTCTTTTTTGACTAACCCCATGCATGCCATCTTAGGTGAGGTTGTGGTGAGAGAGGGGAAGAGAGAGAGACACACACAGAAGTGGTGGCTTGCATTGGAGGCCGCCTGAGGGAAAATCAATGGCAGGGATGAGCTGCGGACGTACATACAGACGCGGAGCAATAGCGCCCTTTTTTTTATATTTGTTTCGCTTGTAGGTGATTCTATGTGCCCGTTTTCAAGGTTCATTTCTGTCATTTCTTACAAAAGGCTACTTTGCGGTCGGGCGGGAGAAAGGATGAGATTGCTGGTTAATTGATGCTTCTCCTCTTTGAGCGTGGCATGCATGGAATGTGTCAAGGCAAGTGTAACAATCCATGATGCATGTATATACTACTATATCGACACAGAAAGCTTGCTCAGAGATGCGGCCAACACAAGGTCTCGTCCGTTTAATTTAGATAGATTAACAAACTGAAAACGTGCATGTGAAATAGAGTACTGCAGATGAACAGCGCGTATGTGCTTCCGGCCGAGGCAGATTGCATACATATACTACCGCCATCCTGATTGCCGGGGCTTTCACACGGCGCTGGCGCATGGTGGAATCACGACGTGATCATCAATGTCGACCTTTCACATAATACATGCATTAGCATCATCACTACCGTCCCATATTCATCCTACCTTAATCTAGGCCCTCTTTCCCCCTTCTCCTCCCAGCCCTCATGCATCGAGCTATCATAGCCACCAAAAGTTGCCCATCTTCAAAGGGCCGACAGGAAGCATATCCAGCCAACCCAGCCCAGCCATTGGGAATGGCGCGCTCTTTTGCCCGCCGTTTTGTAGTATGAATCCATTTTCCCGTGCCTCTTTTGATGCATAGTACAGCTGCAGCTGAGGTCATATGTACGAGCAATGATCAATGAGCATGAGCCGTGCGCAGCAAAGACATGGAGTTTGTGTGAATTCTGCCAAGTGATATTTCCTCTAGTACCTCCCTCTCTTGTCTGTTTGTGTGACTGGAGTTGAGTGTGTCCGCGATAGTATTGGCAGGGCTTGTATTGCATTTCAGGGCCCACGAGCCTGGGACTGGAACCGGCACATACAACTACCTAGGTAGGTACTTTTTGATGTGTGCGTGATCTGTATAGATACATACTTACGCGTATGATTACCGAGGCTCTGGCTAAAGTCAACCCGGCAATAGATAGTATCAAGGTAGAGAACATAAACGTCCTCTAATGACGAGGCCAACGAGGCTGTGGGAGTTTGCCATTTACCGGCCTCAGGCACTACCTCTTTCTAGACAAGAACAGCATCATGTGCTAGTACCTAGGTAGGTAGCAGTACACACAAAGCAACAAGACACCTTCATTCCATGGGAAAAGACGAATAAAGACAAGAGCTCCTCCTCTTCATGTACAGTACGTACTACTTGCAATCTACCAGGACGTTACAAGGACCCTCGAATGACATCTTTTTTTTCTTCTTTTAAGTCTAAAATAAACACTGCCACGTCCCGTGTTCTTGGCTACTTTCCGACTGCCGCCTTGGCGGGGGGGTTAGTCGAGGTAGTATAGGTAAAGAGGGGAGGCAAACTAATAAAGACTTGACGGGCCGTCTTAAAACGCTTCTTGGCCCATTTCACATGGTGCTTCTTAGTCGCCATGTCATGTCTCTGCCAGCTGTTCTCGTGCCAGCGGAGAGGCCTTGCTCTTCTCTCTGCGGTCCGTGCTTTAAACGTGGGGGGAGGGGACGTATAAGGTAGTGTTCTAGTGACAAGAGACGCTTTGTGCTGTTGGCGCCGACGAATGTCGATGGAGCCGCCATATGCGAACATGATGTCTTGGTATCATATCATCGTGAAAGAAGAAGAAAATGTGCCGGTTTCGGAGCAGGCAAGGTATACAAGTAAAAGGCACGCATGTAGACTACATAGGTAGTTGTAAGTAGGTATGGGCGGACATGCATCGAGATAATCATCATGTAGGTCAACTTCCCAGGGTCACGTCGGCAAGTCATATGAGTCCCTGGGTAGGGCTGCGGCATGATTCGTGGTGCTGCTTACTGGTACATGGATTCGAGCAGCAGATGCAAGAGGCCTGGAGGCATTCCCTCAGCCCAACGATTCATCATCTCTCACCGTCTGTCCGTCCAAGTAGGCGGTAGCATCTCATGCTACTATTACTATCACTGCCTATACTACAACTCAAATCCGTCGGCTATTGATATACCTGCATACATACATGTACGCGATAATCGAGGCGGTATGCACAACGCGCCGCATGTGGACACGGCCGGCTCGGGTTACAAACACCGAATGCTACATGCTCAGAAGGCATGCCAAAGGTTGCTCGGCGCAGAGGGCATCTCGTTACCAGTAGTAATAGTACTACTACTACCACTAATCGTATCGTAACGCTCCGTGTGACTCGACGACCCTGTATCACAGCAGCTCCCAGCTAGTAGTAGCTACCCTGCAGAGTAAGACCCCGATCAAACCTGCCATCATCACACATGGCACTCGAGCCAGGGCTGCAAACATTCCGAAGATGCTTGGCGCCCTTCGTCCCGGTGCTGTCATTGGCGTTACCAGCAGACTCTAGCTTGGTACTGCTCGTGCGACCAAACGACGGTTACGCCTTGGGAGGGAGGCAGTGTCGATGAGCACGATCCTTGGCGATCTTGGCGATATATGAGTAGGAGTTGGAGGTTAGTGGTGTAGTGTCATTCATCTCTGAAGGCGAGGTGACAGCTTGTACGTTATGGGTGCAAGTTCTGGAGAGGACCCATCCTCAGGGCTGACTTTTGGTACCGGTACTTGCCCAGGATCATACGTGGAATCATCAAGGTACGGCCTGTATGTTGGTTTTAGGCATCCGAAAGATGAGATTTCTCCCGGCAAGTCCCCTTCGATTTGCAATTCCCAAGCATGCGGCATGCAGTCATCAGTCATCAAATCAACTGGAAAAACAAAGACACTGCCACAAAGCCAAGCGTCGGCATCGGATGTTTGATTGACAGATCTCACGATTCCTGTAGGGTAGCCTCCCACCCCTTCCTCTTGGCCGCTCTTGGCGCAGGCGAACCGAGAAAGCCATGGGCGATGATGGAGTGGTGGCACTGCTGCGATGGGCAGTGAAAAATGCCAGCCAGTCTTCTCTTTTGATTGCAAATGACTCTGAAACCATGCAGCCATCAGCCCGGATGTCCATCCACTGGAATCGACTCCCGACACCGCCTGCCTGGTTAATTACCTACTGTCCCTTCTACTACTAGTGGTGATAAAGTGGCATCAGCAATGGCTCATCAGGCATCGCCCGACGCTGGCCGGTCTTGTTGTCATAGAAAGAACATTCTCTCCTCTTCTCATCTCCTCACTTTTTTTTGTCCGGGGGTAGCCTCATTCAGCTGCTGTTCTGTCCCCATGCCGAGTGCCGCTCCACAAGCCAGCCAGCTTCGCAGCCACTGAGCGATTTGCCGCATCAGCAAGCATCAGCAATCAGCAGCATCACTTTGCATACAACAGGGGCGCAGGACGTGTTCTGTCGTAGGTAAGCAGGCGGAAAAAGAGATGAGTAATAGTGGTGAGATTTCTTGAAAAGGCTTTGATTGCATGCAAGTTGAGAGCACAGAACAGAAGTTCGTGCTGCCCATGACTTTGCTGCTATTCACACTTTAGCAAACAATATCTGTGTAACGATATCTCTCCGACTTGTTTGGATTTCTTCCTCGTAATATGTGACTGCGTATGAGTACAGATACAATGGCTGCTGCTGCTGCTGCTGAACACGCAACCTCACATGTTGGCCGTATGCAATAATCCAGCAAATGGTCCAATTGAGTGATGCAGACGCACGCGCGCATAGCCCGCCTTGGCCTCGTCGCACCGCCGCTGGGCGCAATCCTCTACTTGTACTGGTACGATGAGCCAGGAGGTCAAGGGTTGCTAATCCTGTCAAATCATATCAAATCAATTTCGAATCCAATTTGGGCGTTGTTGGAGCACCACTCCCGGGCATGCTGGATAGAGCACTTGCGCTGCGTTGGTGCAATTGTATTGAAGCTTGTCCTTCGTGCAGAAACGTGCAATTACGGCTCGGGTACCAGGCCAAGTACGGTACGTACTCACCCCGTCGTTGGCGGCCGCCAGCCATCCAGCGCCGCCATAACCTCCCAAAAGGGCAAGACCAGAGGGCTTGGTTTTGCTCTGGGTTCTCATTGATTCTCTGATGGATTGATTTCAATTTGTTTTAGCCCGCCTTGCAGTTGTTTCAGTGTTTCAATACGCCCACGCCGTCTCTGTACATGTATCAGCTGGTGACCTGTCTTAGTCCGAGAAAGGACTTGGGAACGGTGAAAGCGAAAGATGTACCGAAGGGGTTGCCAATTGACAGTGCATCGTCTCCAAATTGCTGCCTCAAAGTTTTATCACTCCTTAGACGCAGACGTGATGCCAGCTTCACCAAACGCCCATTGTTTGCATGACTACTGGTGCAAGCATCCCGCTGCCCTCTCCACACTCAACGGTCCCGCGTCCTGTGCAAATCAACATCTGTATTCCGTCTAGCTCGGCGGAGCGCCAGAAACACACCAGAAAAGCACGAACGAACAAGCTTGAAAAGAAAAGATGGATCCGCGGTGGAGGAGAATGTGAGGAGAGAGAGAGAAGGAAAAATTTTGGGCTCGTTTCTCTCCGATTTGGCGCTGCATGCCCGAATGAATGGGCTCAAGCCGGGCTTCTAAGCACGCGCGCGCGACATTCTTGTACATAACATGACATGCCTACCTCCTCACCTGGGGTGGCTCGTATTGCTAGCTGATAGGTGGTAAGTGGATTGCCATGTCTTCTGATATCTCGTTCAATTGTGTGCATACCGCGAAAAACATATATTCAGCTCTTTCCCGCTGCAGCCTCAGGATTGCCTTACTTTGCTATATGCAACTCTGGTTGCAACAGCCCAGGTGCGCGGGATGCCCAATGCTCGGACGGCTGGAATATCTCAACATCGACTTGCAACGATCCCGAGGTTAGCACCAAGGTTCAGGTCGGTAGGCCGCTCCGGCTTATTATGGAATCCATAGACCCGTCCCTCCTCTTCTCCGCATTTTTCTTGCAGGAATTTTTCTTCGATCGAGACTTTGGCTTGGCCGTCGGTATACGGGAAGGATAGTACCGGCAAAGAGCCTGGGTCTAGCCCTTGTTGAAGTGCTACCTTGGCCCTTGAGAGAGAAATCGATGGAAGCTGGAGAAGACTGATGCGCCTGTGCTCGTGATTGAGGTGCCACTGCGGCTGTTCGTGCAGAAGCAGGACGGAGTCAGCTAGCATCAGAGCTAGCAGGACAACGTGAGCGTCCTCCATCAATTTCTCCAACAAGGCTCGATGGAGGAACAGGCTATTACGGCATTGCCTGTACCTTATTGCTCCATGGCTCGTAATATAGCGGTGCATGTACTCGTACTTGCCCCGACTGTTGGGGAGCCCTCATTTCGCGGCAGCGCAGTTTCCAGCACCACTCAGGGCCCCTACACACAGGCGGCAGAGGACTCGCAGTTGAGGTACAACCAGACACGCTCCAGCCATGCAGCTTCCATGCCTCAGAAGAGCCATCCGTGCTTGCCCGTGCTTGTGCGTCTGTATTGGGCAGTACATGGAGTGTACGCGCAAGTACCGTACAACAGCCCGGCATGTGCAGTCCCCTCCAGCCAACTCCGTCGGGTGCCTCAGACGCCTCAGCACAGCGCCTCGGACGACAGCAGGGCAGGGCAGGGCAGGTACAGTACGCAGGCGTGGACGCCGTGCAGGTACTGTCATTTCCACCACAGGTTCCCGGAACTCCCCTACGGGTACCGCTACAGGCGCATGTGCAGGCCCCCCAGTGGTCGCGCCCGGCCAGCCAACCGCCCCAAGGCGCTCCCTGCCGTCCCGTAATACTCCGTCCCATTGTGCTGCAGCTCCATCCATTCGAATGCCTGTATGGAAACGCCTCGTACCGGTACAGGTACTCGCCCTGGCTGTTGCGCCGTACGTATTGCCCGGCCTGCTACCTGCAGTGCGTACCAGTACTTGTACTTACTCGTCGTGCGTCCGGTGCGTGTACCTGGAGGCCGTACCTGTACTCCGACAAGTGCCTCAAGTACAGGCACAGTACTGCGCACCCAAGCACCTCAGGCGGCAGCAGCGACACACAGGTGATGTATTGTATGAGTGAACATTCATTCAACTGGGAAGGTCCCCACCTCGACCCTACGAGTTTGACCTACTAAAGTAAGGAAGGAACTTCGCCCAAGTCCGCCGTCACTAATTACCTGAACTTGTACCATTATTGACTGAGGTGCACTCATATCCTGCTTTTTTTCCCTTGCCATTTATTCCCTCTCGCCTGCTCTCTCGACTCTTCCCCTTTGCCCCCCTTTTGTCTCTATTCTTGGTTCCAACTCGGGCTCTTTTTTGCCATTTCCATATCCATTTCCCGTCGTCTTGATCTCTTGTTTTTCTTACCTTCTGCCCGTCTCCTCACCTTCTCGCCATCTCCTCCGCTCCTCTCAATTGCCCCTCTCTCGCCTCTTGCATTCGCCCTCCACCTATTACGGCGTCTCTGCATCTTTACACGTCTTCCTGCTCTTGGCCGTCCGTCTTCGTGTCGCGGCCAGCTGCAAAAAGAGTCCCTCTTCCGCCAACCTATTAATTTTTTTTTTCCGCCCGGGCGTGTGAACCTTAGTGTCGTTACCAAGGTTCAAGGCGTCCAAGGCGCCTCGCTCCACCCCTCTGCCCTCTTAGTTGACGGGCCTTGAGCCATTGACACTTATACACCAACGCCATTGCCGCCACCACACAAGCATTTTTTCCTACTGAGCGACACGCAGCCCGGTCCTGTCATCTGGGCGCCATTTATTCTTATTAATTTTTTTTGGCCCTACGTCCACGCCTGTGTCTTTTTCGCTGCCATTGACGCAGAAGAAAATAAGCCACCGCGCCGGCTATTTCCAGCAGCCCCGGCCACGTCCCGCAGCACCGCCAAACTTCGAAATTCTCATATAAAGGCAGCACGTCCGCAGCAACAGGAAGAAAAAAAAACCTACGCCCGGGCTTGCAGGTTCTTCGACGTCGTCATCCCTGCTGGGCCTCTGCCGCCCGTCTGCGCCTCTAGGCGTTTGTCCTCGCTCTCAAGCAGCAACAGCAATTCCACGCAATTGCAGGTGTCGCCTGTGCGTTTGCCCAGTCTCGATCTGACGCTGCAAACACCCCTCTTCGATCTCGAAGCGCCCGCCGCCTGGCCACAGCAATCAGCAACACTCGCAACGTCCTGCGTCACGGCAACTTTTGCGTACCCTGCAGCGCCCAGAGAGCAAATTCCCGCCTGCAGCGCTGCCGAGCCTTGATCGCTCTTCGTTGGCTTCCACTCCGAAACGTACTTTTTTTGCCGCGCATTAGCTCTTGTTGCACAAGATCGTCATCCTCGCTTTTCTACTTGCTCCGGAATCAGCTTCCGCCGCCGACGCAATTCCTTCTGGCTCCCTCCGTCCAGAACCGAGCTCCAGTGCTTGCATCCCCGTTGTTTCGCCACCGGATCAAGCAACGTCTGATCGCTTTCTTCGCTCGCCTAATAAACTCTCGACAAGCCGGCATTCCGACCGAGAAAACCCGCACACTTCGACGAAGCCCACACATAGCACGGCCCGGCGCTTTCTACGCTATTCAAGATGCCGTCCGCTCCGAACGAGTCAAAACCGAGCTCCGCTCAGAGCTCAAAACCGTCGTCCATCAAGTCATCGCATGAGGGAGGAAAGAGGTCGCCCACCTTGGCCTCGCAGACCGGCTCCGAGAGGCTCTCTCCCACCTCGAGCGAGACTCAGCTGAAGCATCTCCCCGTTGAGAAGGCTTCGGTCAAGGATCGCATCACCCGCATGTTCTCCAGCAAGGACGTCTCGAAAGCCAGCATTAATGGGGAGACAACCCCTCGCTCCCGCGGCCCTTCAATCAGCGGCACCTCCTCTCCTGCGCCGCGAAAAGAATCAATAGAGCAGAAACCCGCCGAAAAGACCCCTGCCAAACCTAAAGAACCCACCAAGCCCAAGGAGCCGTCAAGTCGCTTCGTCCTCGTCGCCGACGCCCCCGGCGGCCATGAGCACCATTTGAGATCCAGCCGAAGGCAGGAGAAGCTGTCCGACATGTGGCGAAGCATCATCGGAAAGAAACAAGAGCCCATGCCCGACAACGACCTTTCCCTTGTCTCCAACTGGGTTGATTCGCTGCGTCAGGAAAAGGAAGACGCAATCGACAGGAAGGGCCCCCAAAACTCGACGCTGGTGGAAAAGTACGGCAAATGCCAGGAAATCGTCGGCCGTGGCGCTTTTGGCATCGTCAGGATATCGCACAAGAAAATGGGCACCAACGGCGAGAAGCTGTTCGCCGTCAAGGAGTTCCGCCGGCGGCCCGACGAGTCGGAGAAGAAGTATAGCAAGCGTCTCACGGCCGAGTTCTGCATCTCTTCCTCCCTGCGCCACCCCAACGTCATCCACACCCTCGACCTGCTCAAGGACGCCAAGGGCGACTTCTGCGAGGTCATGGAGTTTTGTGCTGGCGGCGACCTGTACACCCTCATCCTGTCGAGCGGCAAGCTGGAGGTTCAAGAGGCCGACTGCTTCTTCAAGCAGATGATGAGGGGCGTCGAGTACCTCCACGAGATGGGCGTTGCCCACCGCGACCTCAAGCCCGAGAACTTGCTGCTCACCACTCGCGGCGCTCTGAAAATCACCGACTTCGGCAACGGCGAGTGCTTCCGCATGGCTTGGGAGACGGATGCCCACATGGTCTCTGGCCTATGCGGCTCCGCCCCCTACATTGCGCCCGAAGAGTACACCGACAAGGAGTTTGACGCCCGCGCTGTCGACGTCTGGGCTTGCGGTGTCATTTATATGGCCATGCGGACCGGAAGACATCTGTGGCGCCTCGCCAAAAAGGAAGACGACGAGTTTTACTCTCGCTATCTTGAGGGCCGTCGTGACGAGGAGGGCTACGGCCCAATCGAGTCATTACACAGGGTACGGTGGTCTTGTCTTGGCATTTATTGAATTTTGTGCTAACGATCTATCTACAGGCTCGTTGCCGCAATGTCATTTACTCCGTGTTGGACCCCCATCCCACGCGTCGTCTCACAGCTGCCCAGGTCCTCAAGTCTGAGTGGGTTCGCGAGATCAAGCTCTGCAAGGCCGGCGAAGAAGGCCTTTGAAGGTGAAAAGAAACACGAACAGTGTATACGACAGAACGCTCTGCCTGAAGCGATGGCATCCGATACACAGGGATTCCCCATCCCTCCGGCCGCTCACCTGAACATATCGGCCTACCGCCTAATCTACCCTTCCCTTCAACACATCAACGGGCAGAGCTAAAACTCATGGACGACGAAACATGACCCAAACGAAAAGAAGAAAACAACTTTTAATGATATCATGTGGCGAATGTAAAATACCCCTAGGACTGGCAGCTGGGATACTTTTGTCTTTTTTACTTTTCTCTATTTCTTGCATACAGGTGAAAGCGTTCGGCGCGGGACTACAACATTGGAAACTGCCCAGCACGCTCGCTTTGGCTTGTCAATGATTTGGCAGCCGTTGGCTTACGAGGCTCGCCTTGCTTCTTCTTGTATTCCGCCCTTTTATTTACACTCAACCAAGCTTGAGCGGGTGACGAGAGGCGTACTGTGCTGCGTCAAGAAAGCACAGAAAGAAATGCCCTTTACACTGCTCAGACGACGTGTTGGATCCTGAGATTCTGTGGACCCGATACAAGCTTCCTCTTCTTTTTCTCTTCTCTTCTTCTCTTCTTTCACTTTTTCCTGAACTACAGTTTAAAAAAAAAGGGTGGCGGCTTTGGCGTACGAGATACATGCGAGCAAGCTGAGAGCGAGCGGAGGGGAGCAACAAGGAATTCCGGGGTTGGTCTGGGATTGGACACTGGCGTCGGGTAATGGGAAACGGGATAGGCTCTCTCACTGGTCGGTGGGCTATGGCCGCCTGCGTTTTGGACGATTTCTTGTTTTCGTTTTGCTTCTTTCTGGACAACTGGCGAACGAGAAAGACAAAGACGGAGTATGTTTTGTGTGCTTTTGCAGGAAGGATGGCATTTGTGAGCTTGTTTCAATTAAGCGATGTTGGCTTGCGTTGCTCTTTTTGTCCGCATGATGCGGCTAGGTGGACTTGCTGAATCGAACCCCATTGTGTCTTTGACAGTTTGGGGGCTTCTCATGACACTCTTTGTCTTTATGTGTGTCTGCGTGATTTGTGTGTTTTGCGGTCTGGCGTTGGTTCATTCTTTTGGCGTGAAGCAGAGGAGCCATGATGAGAAGCAGAGTGACGTGCGTGGCTGTAGAAGCTCGGCCGGAATGGCAGCAGCTCGACATGACAAGGTGTTGTTCCTCGCGGCCCCCATCTTGAGTTTCTTCACCGACTGTTGTTTATCGTTGAGTATCTAACGGCATGCTTGACGTGAAATGAACATGGGATTTCTGGGTTAGTGCATCCTGCTGATCCTATTTCACATGGGTATCATAAGTTTAGAGGCATATATATCATTGGAGGACGTTTGTCCACGAGATGTCACAGTTTCGAGTTAGTCGTGGGCATCAACACACCCTCATCCCACACAAAAGCCAAAGATGGGAGGAATCCTATTCTCCAGCAATAAATTACGGGTTTTTCAAAAGCAGAAACAGCAAAGGGAAATAAAACGGCACGTTTGACAAAGTTACCTCGGCTCTTTCCAACGTTTAATTACTTCCCCTCCCATCTTACGATGTAAAGACGCCGTGGGGATAAGTTTCATTACTTTCTTTTCTTGTTACTAGTGAAGAAGAAGGGCTTTTCTCCACATTCTGCTAGAAGGGAGATCCATGAAATAAACAAGCAGAAAAAGAAGGTAAGGTAATGTAGGTTACTTACTTACTGTACCTGTCTAGTATTCCTCATACCTACTTACGGGTACTGGGTATTAGGTAGGTGGTATTGGTGATTCAACTATAGTTACAGTCCTACCTACTTAGGCTCGGAGTATATTTCCCAGACTTAGTTGGTGAAACGACGCAAGTAGCTTGAGTAGAAACGGAATAGAATCAAGCTTGGTTGCTCAATAAGGTAAGGTATGTAGGTAAATCATCAGTCGGATCACAAATTAGGCTGTCGAATCTCATCGTCACGAGACACATGGATATGACTCTTGAGTTATAAACCACCAATTATACCGAGTTTCAACAAAAGACTTGAGGCTTGCATTCGAATCAGACATTTACTGGCAAGTAAAGGTTCAAGGTTTTACTTCGTTTTAGACAAAATACTTTCTGCTATGCTCACTGTTGAATAACTAGCATATACAAACGCCCATTACCCAGCACATTGCGCCTGCAAAACACGGGACGATTTATCAAAGGGAGACCGAAATCGTCTCAAATATCGATTCATCCACCTCCCCCCTGACGTAAAAAGGCCAGCAAAAACCCCCTCCTCCCAGAATTACAACGCATCCAACGCCATATGAATTCCCTTTCGAAATTAAGACCATCTCCAAGCCCCGGCCTTCCGTATCCCTCAGTGCCTCTGAGCCGCACCACTCAAGCATGTGTGCAGACAATCAGATACCTCCTTTTCCCTCTCCCCCTAAAAGCCAATACTGTAGATATGTATCGTAGAAATAAAGATGACACACAAAGCGGGAGTGACTACCCTTATACATCCCCTCTCTGTATGCGACGAGCCTTCCGAGCAGCCCGCCATAGATCAAGGACGAAATGAAGAGACAATGTAATGTGAAGCCTCGTTGTTGCCAGCCCCGGTCCTTTGCGTTAAAAAGAAAAATCAAGGCCAGGGAGAGGATGTGGTCCTCCCAACAAGAAGCACGGATGGACATATGAAAACACAAAAAAGGATGGAAGAAAAAGAGAGAAACCATCCAGAGAGCGAGGAAGAAGTCACAAAGAAAATCATCCACGAGCTGCTCCGAGAGACAAGATATCGTTCCACCATGACATAACCCAAAGCCCTGTCCCACTTCGCCTTGTCATACACATTTGAACGCCATCAACATTAACATGGCCGAAAAGGTGGCCAAGACCCTTTGATGGGTGCGTGCTGCACACAAGATTGACTGGGTCTGCTCCCCTATGAGTGGAACAGATCCCAGGCTCTGGCACACAGCTGCAGGAACTCCTCCTTCTTGGCTCGTTGCGTCTCGGGGCTGTCACGGCCGGCGCCAAAGGGACCGCGGCGGGTAGGAGCTGGGCCATGGCCCAGCGGCGGACTGCTGCCTTCCTCGTACTCGGCGCGCGTTCGCCTCCTGCTGGTGCTTCGAGCGGCTTCGGGATGGCGGTTGGCGCCAGCAGCGGGAGAGGGAGGCGTGGGAGGCTGAGGACCGCCGTAGTGGACCAGTCTGGGGAGCAGCTCTGGTCGTCCGCCGGCCAGCTCATGCTGGGCCTCTTCTGCAGACTTGTACTCCCTCAAACGACCAGACATGGGCTGCTGCTGGTGGTGAGCGGGCGGCAGGCCGGGAGACAGCTGAGGCCTTGAAGCCGCGTGGCTGGGGTAGAGGGCGGATGTGTGAGGTCCATTATCGGGATGCGCGGAGAGGTTCTGGCCAAAGACGTCGCTAATGGGCGGCAGCCGATTTGTGGTCTGGTGGGCGTGGACGTGGTGGATGTGGGATGTACTTGAGAGGTTAGAAGCCTGGTGTTGGGCGTGTCGGGAAGGCGGCATGTGCTGGCCGGTGAAGCTACGGCCAAGGGGCGCGGACTGAATGACCCTTTCGTTTGCAAACTGCTGATGTGAGGGCGCAACAATGGAGAGTCCGGGAGGCGCCTTATTCCTGCGAGACATGCCTGGTGTCTTGGCCGCAAACGGTGAGTCCTTGTCCTTGTCGGATGGGCCGTCACCCTTGGCGGACTGCTGCAGTTGCAGTCTTGCCTCGATAAGGCTTCGCTGTTGCTCTCGGACCGTCATGCTTCGCTGAAGCTGTTCCTTCATCACGGGATCCTGTGTCATAAATCCTGGGGAAAGGCAGGCAATGCCCACTTCTTGAATTCCCAGTCCATCACGCGCCGTCATTGGGTGGCCCGAAGGGGGATTGGATCCTCCAGCGAGAGTGTTCTTAGACAAGTCCAAACGTCTGGGTCGGGGCCTTGAGGCGGGCAGGCCGGGCGAGACTGGCTCCTTCTTAACGACAATCTTGGGGGCTACAGCGACATCTTTTCGAGATCTGTCATGGCAATCAAACTTTGTCAGCAAGATGGACTGTGGCTGCACTGTAGCGACGAAGGAAGACACCTAGTGATGATGCGCAGGGTGACGGCAAGCAGAGACTTACGCGTTGGGCGAAGGCCTGCCTGCAGTGGCATTATCTGACTTGGGGCTGCCGTTGGACGGCTGCGCGGCGCTTGATGCGCCCGGGAGCTGACTCCTCGCTTGTGAGGGCATCGCGTTTCGCGGCGCAGGCGGCGACGTCGAGGTTGTCGGAGGAGCAGGGCGTTCGGTAGGGAATGTGCTCCTTTCGTGAGGAGCCGGCGAAGGGGCCATGGCAATTGCGGCACTCATTCTGGCGGTGCTGCCGAGAGACGGTTTTCTGTGCGGACGAGGGCGAAAAGTAATTCGCTGTGCTTTTGCCTTCGAGCGAAGCTGTGCTGGATCAGCGGAGAAGCGCGCGGGCGCAGAGTTGTGCGAATGTCGCTCGAGACAATTGTCGACCGGTTGTCGCGACTGTAGAGACTGGGAGCAGATTTCGACGGCGGATAAGTAAGGTAGTCAGGGTACCCCGAGAAGCCAATAGCGGCACTCCCCTCCACTAGGTAACGGTGCGGGTTCCTGGTTGCTTCTTTTGAGCAAGAGAACGGACGAGGAAAAAAGAACAAAGTCGTGTTTCCCCAGAGTCTCCGTGCGATGTTTGATGAAGGAAGAGAAAGCAGGACTGGAGGCTCGCCCTGCCTTGTCTGCAACAGCAACGACGGCCTTTGACAGCGCGGGTGACAGAGGGAGAGCGAAAAGAGAAGGCCGAGTTGGGGGGGGAAGGCGACGGCGTTTCAGGAGAGTGGTGATTCTCGATGTGGTTTGTCCGAATATATTGCGATTGGGGAGCAAGTACGCAGTACTTCGTATTTTGGGCCGAGCACGGGCGATTGGGGCGGCGGGAATCTGGCGAGGGCCGGTACCGTGTACTCGCACAAGCGCCCGTAGGTCCAGAACGTTAGTGCAGATGCATACACCCACGCACCACGCGCGCACACCAGGGGTTGCCGAGGGCGGTTCCGGGGCTTTATTGGCGAATGGGATGGAGGCGTTCCAGCAGACGGCTGGGCTGGCTGCGCGAGAGAGAGAGAGAGAGGATGAAGAGATGATAGATGGAGGCGGCGGCAGACGGGCGTCGTCGGCGAATTAGGCGGGCTTGGAGCAGGTTGCAGTTGTTGTAGTATTATAGTAGGCCTCTCGTCTCTGTTTGTTGTTATATTTGGAGCTGCGGGATGGATCGAGAGAAGCAAGAGAAGCCACCCGACGGACAATCGAGAAGGCACACGAGAAGAAAGCGGCAGAGAGGAACAAGAGAAAGGACGCGGGCGACGGGAGGGGCAGGCGGCGTTTGTTTTATTTGGCTGGCAATCGCATGAAGCATCCGGTCTGAATAGCCTCCCGCAGGCCTGAATGAAAGGGGCCCCCAGGTTCGTCACAGAGGGAGGGGAAAGTGACACGGATGCCGGGCAGCTCTCGAGTTGCTGGTGAAGCGATGGATGGGAGATGATGGATCGAAAACAGGCATGGGGGGGGCGTGTGCAAGACAAAGAATACAATTCTGATCCAGGCTGCGTTGAGGTCGCAGATGGATCCATGTACCGCATGTACCTGGGGCAGCAGCAGTCGCAGCGCTGGCGCCCGTGCGAGCCCTGGAACGGGAGCTGCAGCTTCGCTACAGCAGTCGCAGCACCGCCGCTGCAAACAAGGCACAACTCGGCGGTACACGCAGATACCTCGCGCTGAGACGGGCAGCGCTCTCGACGCACCGCTAGCGCCGTACTGGTACCCGGCCGCGCACGTGTGCCGCGTGCCAAACCCTTGTACAGGCCGGTACCAGGCCGATGCAGAGGGCGTGTGGCCATGCAAGCGCAGTATCGCCGCCAGATTGAAGCAAAGATTGAAGCAACCTAAAGATCCAAGTCGACGCCCATTTACTTGCAGTCCCTCCAGACACGCCTGCGGTGCATCGGGGCCAGGCCAGGGGGGGCTGGACGGTCCCTGGGCCTCAGCGGCCTCTGACTGGATTGCTGGCGATCCACCGCCCCTCCGCCTCACCTGCACTGTGCGAGCAGAGCCCGTCAGGCTGTGGCCGAATCCAGCAGCCTGTCCACCCACCCGCCGCGGCCAAGGCTGGTAGGGTGTTTTACCTGCTGATGCTAGCCATCGAGGTCCGCAATAACGATGGGATTTTGATTGTTTCTGCTCCGACTTGAAGCGTGTCTGGAGAGGCGCCGGCCCAGGGCCCCCCCTCGTTGTTGGAGAGGCGATCCCCTGGCCGTTGATCAGCAACGCCTGTCGCTCCCCATCCCCATCCCAATCCCCCAGCCGAAGAAAGAGAGCATTGACGTTCATTTTGGGGGCTAATTTCACAGCATATCCATACAATCAAACTTGGGCTTATTTTTGGACTTTGTGACGTTGACGTGCCCGTTGCTCATCAGCCAGCCGGTGCTCAAACAATAGCGCCGTTCGTCGAGCTGCCAAACAAGTCCATGTGGCGATGCGAAAGAAAAGAGGCCAGTGCTTTTGTTCATCAATCTCCAATATCACTTCGGAATGCCGCCGCTATTGGAACAGTAGCGTGCCCATCGGCGCTCCGCATCCCGTGAAGTGGACTGGACTCAACTCAACTGGACAACACGAACTTGACGACGCCGAAACCAGAAAGGCTGCCCGTCGCACCGCTCTTTGTTGCACGGTCCTAGCTCGCCGCTGATGCCGTTGTCCGCAGACGCTGGCCGTTTCGACCGGACGGACGGTGGGAGAGAGAGAGAGAGAGCAAAAATTTTCAGACACAGAAGAGGAGGAAGAGCAGAGAGGAATCCAGGCTGTCTGGTGTTGCCACTCGATAAGCTAATGCTGGAGCCGGGCCAACCCCTGGTGCGGAGGGAGTGCGTTCGATCTTTGTGTGGTGAGGTTGTAGCGTCTCAATGGTGAGACGCCTGTCCAAGTCCCGATGCCGATGGCACGGCTTCACACGCAGTTGGACTGGGACAAGTGCGCGATGGCATCGGATCCAATACCTCGTAAATCCCGAACAAAACCCACAAGCGAGCCGTCTACTACATTACTCGTACTCGTGATAGTAGAACCGACCTTGTAATCGGACTCGAGGTTGGATTGCGGAATGTATGATACGTGCCTGAGTGCGGTGCAGTGCTACTTCGTACGTGTACAGGGTTTGGGCGGCGTCGTGAAATTATTGGCGAACCAACCCATCATGCCTCGGCAGCTGAAATCTCTGTCACGACAGGGGAAGGCCTTGAGTTGCATCAATTTGCCCTCGTTCAATGCTGTGCGTGCCCACGGCTGACCAAGGATCTCAAGCTGGGAGGAGGAGTCACCGGATGCCTTGGTGTCCTCGTTGTTCACTGATATTCATGCTGATTCTCCACTGCCGGGCAGTGTTGATACTACTACTACTACTACTACTATCGGCAGTAGTAGTAATATCACGGGTTGGTGAAGAAACGCATCTGAGCCCCTGCAATGAAGAACTGATGAATTCTCCCCACATGGCTAGCAGAAGACGGGATCAAGATTATTATTACCGTTGCGAGTACGTGCGGAAACAAGATTGGATCTGCTCGCCATTTTGGTAGCGCATGCTAAAAAGACGTCAAAATTAGTAGTAGCTGGAAAAGCTAGCCCTTTGGCCCTGTCGATCTTTCTTCGAGTTCACGTCACATGAAGCACCGCCATTAAATACGACTGGCGATAGTGCCGTCGCACGCAGTAACCTGTATCACGATTGGAGTCGTTCTGAGGCCCCGAAATACGCACTCGCTTCACACAGGATCTGCCGGCAATACGAAGTCGGACTGGGGTTCACGGGCTTCTACTGGCGCCTCACCTACCGTTCATCGGCGACTGCGATGAGGCGTGGCTGTCAAGTCTCGACAACGGGAAACAAACTCTTAGCCGGCGGGGTCGTGATCGCCGCTGACTGGCTTTGTCGTTCGCATCCAATGTGTTGCGAACACTGCTCCTGTACCTCGTACTCTCCGTGGACATATCGAGGGCATTTCAATGTCTTCAGCTTCGCCTCTCCTCCTCTTCCTCGCCAACATTGATATCTGGACAACAAACGATGGAAAAAGATTGACCTGCAGCTGCAGTCGTTGGGTAGGAAGGTGTTGCAAATACCGTGTGTAACACCATGCGATACAAGGCTCTGCCTGCATGACCCCTCAAGAGAAACCTCTCCCACTAGTATTACCAGCAGCCGTTCCTACAACCACACCCCTCTTCGATCCCTGCAGCTTCCACAAACGGCACTGCTTCCCGTACCTCTTTGTACCGTCGATGCGAGGCCCCAGTCTCTGCTACCTCGCGTGTGTCTCTGTCCGCGATATGGCAAACTTCAAGGTTATACTATCGATGCTACATTTGGCAAGTCTAGCTGACCTCTTAGGGATCGAAGATGCGACATGGGCTTCGGAATGGCAGTACTAGCCAGATGCAACCCTGCCGCTTGCTTCAGCTTCTTCACATCTCAAACTACTCGTACATACAATAAAAGGGCTCTGAGAATCCGTTTGTCCGGAACTTCACAAGAAACGAACATGAAAGAGACTCGATAGTTTTGCCGTTGAGATTCCCGATGCTACCTGCCATGCTTGCTTGGAATTACCCGGTCTCTGTCTGGCGGCGCGTTTATTATCCTTCAGAATGCGAAACATTACATATAACCCCTGAGGCCCGAAACCTGCCGCGTTTGAGCAGTTTTGCCACTTGGACTGGCTTCTGCCGTTTCGTCGTCGATCTGGGCTCACATGTTTGAAGTGCTGTAACTTTCGTGCCATCCCTTTGTCTGGGCCTTGAAAGTCATTACCCTCCACTCCCATCTCACCGCTGCGGCTATCTGTGCACATGTCAATAGGCGCCCACTGCAACCCACGAATCCTGCAGGTTCACCTACATGTACCGTACAAACAAACAGGTCTATAACGCCTGCAAAGCCAAATGAGATGAGTTGGCTCGTGTTTTGTTCCCTGTGACTTTGATGGCATCTTGCGCTTTCTCTCTCTGTTTCTCCTCGGGTCAAGCCCCCACTGCACTAGACGCTATCCCGCCCTCTCCATGTCCACTGATTCTCGATACTCGAACGAGCTCGTGCCTTATCGTGGCTCCTGCGCTCAAATGTGACAGGTACGAGTCCAGGGACGGGTACGGTATTGGTATCGTACTCCTGGAGCTGGGAGCAACAGAGGGTCGGCATTATCACTGGGCTGATCTTGGTAACCTTGTCGACATTGTGCCCAGTGCTGCTGCATGCCTTCAGTTCTTACCTACTCATGCAAGTGCGAGTTAGCATCTATTCCTAGGCTCACGATCCTGACCAGTGTAGCCTCATTTGCAGACTATCCTCTGGTCTTTGCGCTCTCTCCCGCTTCTTCTCCGAACCAGCCTGCTCTCCGTTTGACAGAAGCAAGCGAGCAAACAAAGCCCTGGATTTACCCGCCCTGCTGCAAAAAGAGCAACTTGAACAGGCAAAAAGAGGCCTCGGCACTCTTCTTCGTCGATGCAACTGCTCCCTTCTAACTGCAACGAGGCAAAAACGTACATACTACATGGCACCAAAACTTGTCACAGCCCTATTCGCGGACCCCCCCAGCAGGACATGTCCAGGCCAGGTTCCAGCCCGTCATCCATGTCAGCTACCGCTCACATCAGACGACTGTGTCTCGAGTGTAATAGATACTATCCAGGAAAAAGAGCGTCGCTCCTTCGGCATCTTCCTTTGAGTTTTCCCTTTCTTCTCTGAACTGTAAGGTAATCTAACAAGGCGGTTCTTGCAGATCAGATCATCCCAAGGCGGAATGCTGCGCGTCTCCTTTTTTTCACACGACGTTGCTTTTCTCAGGAGTCTTTGCCACCGCAAATGGACCCCTTCGTGACGAAGCTCTTTGAATAGCCGCAAAAAGTGAATGATGGTCTACGAGTACTCCATACGGGTCGTACTGCTTGTATGTCAGGATGTTGACACGAAAAGACGCCCGTACTCCGCCAGGAGGCCTAAAATCGCTGCTTCACCTGAGACGACGACGACGGGACGTCTCAGGTCGAGTGGGACACCGGTACTAGCAGTAGCTCCATGTCGTCTTTTTCTTCTTTGGCAAGGCTGCAGGGGTCTTTAGGCTCTCTGGCCCCCCCCCCCCCCCTGTCAGTTTGCACGCTCGACTTCATTCGCTGCTGGTTTGGTCTCGACTGTTAGCTCCGTTTCAACCCAATTGCTGCATGAGATTTGCTGCGAGCCCGAGGGAAGAAAGAAAGATGCAGCAGCGATTTTCTGAGGGATCGGGCCGGACCTTTGCGAATCGGAAAGAGGACGTTGAAAGGGAAGAGTTTCGTTCATCAATCTGCTGCCGTTTTGTTTCGTCGTGGTGGTTTGGCCGAAGGGGACATCATGAATGATACATACAATGAGAATGAAAGCAACAACAACTGAACCTGACGAGCTTTCAGTTTCTCCCACTCTCTTGTCGTCGGATTCCTGTTTCGCTCTCTTGCAATCCGTGCACGAACTTGTGTGTCCTCTCTCAATCATAAGCAGAGCCCTTATCCTCCCCCCCAAAAAGCTGCCCATGATCCAATGATCTCTTCACCCGCGCTACACGAAATTGCTCGTGACAGCAACCTGCCGCCAGTTTCCCCGAGTGGCCACCGCCGCGAGCTGATTTGACCGTGGCCAGGGATCTTCTCTTTCTTCTCTCTCACCCTGTCTCATCAACCCCAGCTGCCGTACAGAGAGAGAGAGAGAGCCCCGGGGTCCCTGTGTGCGACATGTATAAATGGCATGTGATGTAATTTCGGTGGGGGGGTTTCTTTCTCTTGCTTCCTCTGAATCTGTGACCGTCTCGATGCGAACGCTCTTTTTGCCCTGTAACACCTACATACGAGTACTTGTCCGTACTTCTGGGTTGAGACGAATCTCCCAGCCCGGCGACGTGGTGTTTCGTGTACTGCACACTTGCATGCAAAGAGGATTGTTTGAGTCGCTGAGTGCTGTACAAAGTACTACCTAGTAGTATGTAGTCTTCCACGCACATCGCGCGCTGTTGAGACGAACTGAGACGAGATGATATCTGGCCTAAAATCCGCTGTGTATCTTGCAATTTGCGCATATTACGAGGCACACTGAAATTTAGAATTATGCCACTACTGGTGTATCATCACGTTCTTCGGAGTAATACTTGTGTGAGATTGTTAAGAGAGGATGCCATTGCGCTTGTGGGATCTGACATTTGGCTGCCCCGAGATTGAGGCCGGGATCCTTGCGGAGCATCGAAGAGAATTAAGCTCGCATAGGTGGACCGGTTACCCAAACGATGAGCGTTTGCAGAGGGGAATTAGGAAAAAAACAGCATCAGCTTCTTCTGTCGCACTGATAACATACGTCCAGATCCTACATTATGAGTTGCAAACTGCAAAAAAAGGAAACCACTGCTCCTTCATTCCCAAGCAGCAAAAGGAAAACTGCGCCCGAGGGGGGGCTCGAACCCCCAGCCTTGCGGTTAAAAGCCGCACGCTCTGGCCAATTGAGCTACCCGGGCCAAGTCCTTCGGTTGGCTCCAAATACCAAACTATATACCTCCGGTACATGGCTTCGCCCTGCTGCTGACCAGCAAGCCTGATGCGCAGGATGTATTAACATCTAACCACAGCTTCGATTTCACAACCGGCCCTTGTATATCGAAATATTCTATTGAAGACTGCTACCTTTTCCCTATTAGAGCGGGGATGTGTGCAAGTTTGGAGTTGCTCTTGGGTTATGTTTCCGCAATCCTTTAACAACTTGATTCGACAATACCTACACGATGATGACGTGCACGAGGATCAGGACTTGAGAATCAAATTTACTCAAATGCATCTGTACAATTTCGTAAAGCTCTGCCCTCGACGCTCTACTATAACAATATGTTGTTAGGCACGAGTTCCACTGAAGACATTGACTGTACTCCAACTGCCTCCATGGCATATCATTGTGCATTTTTCCTCTGTGGATTGAGCGAAAGGACGTGAAATGCCCCGTGAGCAGCTCAAGGGGCGCCAATTTCTTGACGCACGTTGATGACCTTGGATATTGCGCACGAAATTGCTTGCAACCGGTGGTCATGATGGTTACTCAGAGAAGTCGTGATTATCACCATCTCAGAGGACGTGTGCTCCAAGTTCCCAGATTTCCATGACCAGTTATATATATTATCTTACATACGACTCAAAAATATCTGTGTAGTCTGGCCGAGTAGCTTTTGAAGAGTTCATGAGGCCACTAGCTCCCACTTCGACGTCTACAAAGGGCTTGTCTATATCGGGTGTCAATGTGTCACTGTTGTGGGAGGAATGGAGTCGCTCCTTTTGAAACATGGCTTCTTCCAATTTCATCCCTGAACGGTACCTAGCAAGTCAGCCAGTCCTTCTCGTGAGGTGCTACTGCAAACTTTGGCGCATGATGTAGATGGGGACTCACGGGAAGGTCACGAAAATGACGTGATATCGAAGAACTCCTCATGCAAGCACGCAGATATAGCATGGAAGTGATATGCTGATCAGCCTGGAAGTAAATAGATGCGATGATACGACGTTTGTGAGGCTGCCTGTCTTAACGAGGGAGCGCTATACTCAGTGCTGGGTTTGGCGTAAACTTGTAAGCAAACAGATGCTGTAACCATGAGGTTCAGCATCGCCCTCCTTGAGAAGCAACAGTCGTTCTCATCCTTTGAAAGATAACGATATCGCCAATTGTGAATGTAAAAGACAAGTAGCCGAATTGTTTCTGGCCAATGGGCCCCTCACTCATACCTTCGAAGTGAGACGACTCTGCTTCTGCTGCTGAGCTCGTAACTTCACCGCCGCCCCAACTTTCTTTTTGACTGTGCAAAGAATCAAAATTCCTCCTTGGTCTACAAGCTACATGTACGTTTTTGAAGCAATTATATCTGCGGCCTCAAGTGCCACATCCAGTACCGAACCCTTTCTGGTTGGCCCAGTTGCTTTGAGCGTCTCGCGTAAGCTTGATAACGGACTATATCCTCGGTATTTTGCAGTGAATGGTCAACTTGGGGAAGGTCCGACAAGCAGAGCCTTAGGTAGACGCATGAGATTTAATCCATCAGGCATGTATTTCATGCCTTCACAATAGCATATGATTTGCTCTGCTAATCAACGTATGTCTACGAGAGCCCAGCGGAAGACCCTTGCCAACATATGCGCCTGGCAACTATGAAGGGAACAGGGAGGTTGATGTGCATAATCCCGAAGCGTACCTCATGATCGCATGCTTGTAGTCCCAACCTGCTGATGAATGCCTCCGTGTGTCCCCCCCTTTCTTGGTCCCAAAAGGTATAACGCTTCAATTATTGAGAGGTAGATTTCTCAACATTACCCCTACGAAGTGAATACTCGAACATTTTTCCATTTCAAGGCCCGAGTCATCAGCTCATGGCATGAATGACACGTGAAGACACAGCCAGGGGTACTACGTGTACTTCATACTTCATGCTTTGATCACACAGGCACGGCCAGTCTACCTATTGATATAACAATTGCGGAAACCGACCAAATAACCAAGCCATAATACCACTCAGAGTTGCACCCTGACCTCTATTACTGTCAACACTCTGTCGGTGATCCTAGTGGTAGGTGGTGGCAGAAATGTAATTCCCCGTGGTGAAATACCGGGGGATTGCTGGCACTTTTCGATGACTGCAAAAGAGACGATTCCCAGCTTTATGTCGTCACGAGGCTTCGTCCCGTATTGTAGCAGACTTCGTTCTTGGAACTAAGGCATCAAGGGTATTCAGTTGACCCCAAGCATCGATATGCAGATAAGTGTTAATGGACTCTTCTTCTTTGAGGATTTGGCTTTGGGATCTACAACATGGAAGCACTCTGGGCATCGAGTATCCACAATGAAGCATGAGCTCTCTACCGTGGGTAAGGAAAGTACTCGCAGTTTCTTTAGAGACCAGCAATGTTGCCTGACTAGATAGGTAGGGACAACATATCACAATAACACTACTTGCACTCAAAAAACCGACATAATCGTGAAGGACGCAATCTTTTGCTGAATGCTATATTGTGGCAATACCATTTCCATTTGAGCGTCTTGCAAACCACCCTATTGTTGCAAAGGCCATGCGTTCATGGGTGGCACATATTACGAAACTGCCCTGGAAGCGGTATGCATACCACCGGTGTGAGACTCTTTTTGACCATCGGACTTGATGAGCCTGGCATTCGCTCTGAGGACTGCAATCAGGGTATTTGACGATACAATCAGGAACCCGTGAGTTTGCAGCAGAGACAGGTACCTAGGTACGTATGGCGGGCTACTTGCCTCCTACCTTAGTAGTAACAGCATACCTACGGGCACCTGGCTACCGTATCTACTTGGGTATTGGCTCTACTCAGTACTACTAGTAAGCAACTCCCGTCCCGTTTTCGCTTATCAGAAAGTCGCGAGGCCAAAGAAAGTAAAAGCTGGAGAGCCGTCCGATGAACAGAAGGTGCCACCTGATTAAGTGTAAAGGAAGTAGGAGAGGTAGGTGCTGGGCTCGTATCTATGCAGGAAGCTCGCGAGCACCTGCTTTCGCCAATACATAATGAGAAAAGGCAGGAGCTCCTCAAGTCTCGCCGCCAACTCTATGTCAAGTGGGAATGTGAATAGCGTCCAGGCTGTTAGAATTAACTAGACAGATCCTTGTATGACTGTAGTTTATGTTGTGTCTCAGTATCGTGGTGCTTTGTCGAAATGGCGTCCCATCTTCTTCCCAAGTATACGGACCTTATCGCAGAGGGCCGAGCGATATATGCTGAACAGTTGCGAAGCATTGAGCGAAACTGGGCTGTACCGAAGCCTCTCCCGATTCTGGAGCCATGGTATCATACTTTGGTAGATCCTCCCGGAGCGCCGTCAATATCAGCCGAAGGGGTATTGAAAGAAATGGAATATGAAGGACAGCCTAGGGATGGATATGTTTTCATCCAAGCCGACAACACGGGATGTAATGCGTCCAACAAAGCCCAGACGCCGTACCAAAATTATGTGCATGTGGACGGCAAAGCAATCCTTTGCATGAGCAACTACGCCTCAAGAGACAATCTGGCCGTGATTGGGCATCCACAGAGAGTATTTTGGTCAGACTTGATGGCGACATGTTTCCATCGTGTAGTCGCTCTCCAAGGGGGGGATTTGAGGGGCCTCCAGTTGATATGGCGAATCAACATCGCGAACCAGGTACGTTTTTTTCGAGCCGGGCAGTAGGATTATGCTAAATGGAATGCCATTGAAGACTACCCTTGATGTGATCGAAGACATTGTCTCGTGGCAGGACACAGCCATGAAAACTACCACCGCCATGCCATCTGGGGTGTCGAAAGTCATTTCGGGAAACCCATAAGCAGAGAACCGTATGTACTCTTGCCCAGGGGAGTACTGGTGATGACGACACAGGCTGCAGTTAACTGGGACCCAGGCGGTGATACGGCACCGCTCGAAGGTCCAGAGTTGCGCAGAATGCCCTGCCGGTCCCCTCTCAATAGAGGGACACCTAATACAAGTCTGCGCGTCTGAATCTCTGTTGGTTGAGGTGCCGCGATAGGTGACCAGGAACCTTGTCAGCATCGTCTAGATGTGCCCTCGAGTACATCTAGGAACCAATCGATGGCAACACTGCAAGGCGAAGCTAATTAACAGACTTATATTAAGGTATGCAAGCGTCATCTTATATGGCTACTGACGACTCAAAGTAGTATTTTTGGTCCTACCAGGAAGCATAGCGCCGGAGCTCTCGCTGTTCGTTTTGGACACAGTGTACAGTGTCGAAGAAATGGCCAGGTCCCGACCACTCTGGATATCGCTCGTCATCCACAAACCGAGAGCTAGGCCCGATTAACTGGTCAAATGGCATTATCTCTCGCCATCCGTCGAATAAAGCATCTGGATCCCATGAGGCAGTTTGGTCAGGTCGAAGACCGAATGCTCTAGTTTCACGGGCTTCCAGGTCCATCACAAACCCGATAGCTGTCTCTACCGTGGTTCTGATGGCATTTTCTCCAACATAGCCATCAGTTTTGTCGACGATTGATTCGAATGTGATTGGCTCACTAAGCCCATCTTCGACTCCAGTACGCACAAGTATGACGGGAATCCGGCCAATTGAGCTCGAATCTTCGCCATGCCAATCTGTAGGGTTGAGGACGAGGAGAAGGGCTTGGAAGAGTGGTTGAAGGACGTAATGATGGTGGTCCTTAACGATATCAAGACGTCTTGCGGACTCACCGGCGATCACCCGGTCGTATTCTTTGCGAAGCTCATGAATCTGTGCGCAGACGGCTCCATTCAGGGACACGATCCTCTGGAGTGTGGCCGCGCAGGGAGTGTCTGTGTCTCTGAGACCGATGAATTTGGTGATGAAGCGACCGTACTCGATTTCGCTGCGGTAAGGCTTGAACCATCGACGATAGATGTAGTTGTCAAGTATACCTGCAAGCCACCAATGGCCCTTTAGGATATAGATGGGAACCGACTTGTTGTAGATGTCCTGGAATTGGTAACCTGGTATCCGAGGTAGAGGCAGCTCAATTGGAGGATCGTAGGTACGCCAGGCGCACATCAAAAACTGATGACCGCGGTGCTCTCCTTCCAGATGCGTGCGGAGATACCAGAGCTTCTCTTCTCGTGTGATGTCCTCAAAGGGACGATCAAGGTCTCTGACCAATGCTCTCTGATGATAGCTCAACTCCATGACAAAATATCGAGAGAGTGAATCGGACTGATGTGTAGGTATCACAATCGGATAGTGAACTATATCTCAATGGATGGATATAAGAAGAGCAGATATGATGAGTAGCGGCGGAGAACGTTGAGAGGGAGCGAGGCTATGGCTACATATATAGGTATTGTGCGGGTAAGCCACCAAGGTAATAGGTATGAGTGCGTGTCCAAGTTGTCACCAAGATTTCCTTTTATCTGGTGGCGTATCATCCAAGTCAGCCACCCCAAACTTTCAATGGTCAAGTCCGTAGTTGCACAAGCCGGGAAACCAACAGAGATGTAAGTCGGCAGATGCATCTCAATAGACAACCGAAGTTAAGGAAGCTACCAGCCTCATGTGACTTCCGTCTACGGCATCGCGAAGTAAGTTTGGGTCCCTACCTACTAGTAGTAGTTTGACGGATGTTTAGAATTCTATTGGCGATTGCCCCTTTTAACTTTAAAGAGGCTCAAAAAAACAGGGCTTGGGCTGCATCTTGTCTACATTAGCCACATACTGCGTATACGGACCATGTCCAAAGGCAAGTCATGGCCTGCTACTAGGTACTTAATCGGCAGCAGGTAAGGTAGTACCTACCTAGGTAGTATGGCCTACTGGCTTAGAGTTAGGAGAGGCTCTCATACGGCCTCATGCCGCTTGATGCTGCGAGTGTGTACATCATGCTGTTTACATCGTGGGGCCCTGTGCAAAGGTACTCAACCGGAGGATTGAGGTGCGTCTGGATGTGAATACGGGGAGAAACCGACTGGGGAAATGTAAAAGCACTCGACTGGAGGATTCCGGTCATGAACATTTACTTTGACATTTGACATTGGCGTCGGAGTCCAACAAACAAACGCGGCGTTGTTTCTAACCTTGCCAACCTGAACATCCCAAACCTTGCGGATGTGGCGCCTCGTTTTGAGCCACCCGATTCCGCGTCGCTTCCGTAATCCGGCAAGGCGGAAAAAAAGCGCCCCACTCCCGGCGCTGCGTCTTCATCAAAATTTCATGAGCCGCCAATTTTCTGCTTTGAGAGGACGAGCCAAAAGGCGACAAAGAAATCTTGACAGTGACAAGTCATTTCATCTCATTTGCTTACACTCATTCTCGAAGAAACGAAGCTAGTTTTCCGCACATTTGTTCACCAAAGGATCAGAAATCTGTCAACGCCTAAAGGGAAAAAGATGCCTGGACGAACAGAGGCGCAGGAGGTGGACATGCACGACGTCCCGACGTCTGCTCAGGACGAGGTCGCCCAGGATGCCGAAATGCGGGAGGATGCCGAGGCCGAGGAGGAAGAGGAGGAGGAGGAAGTTGAGCCTCAGCGAGTGCGAATTGTATGGCAGGAGTCTTTTCACCTCATGAGATCAGAGGAAATCTTGATGCGCTAACGGAGATGTTGACAGCTCCCTGGTTCGACGGACACGGCGGCTTCATTTGAGTTTACTGATGAGGGCCATACGCTGGGCAATGCCCTGAGATATGTCATTATGAAAAAGTACGTTTGCGAACCGTGGGCCGCGTCTATGTAGATGGGTTGTTTTGAGGCTAATGTTCCTTTCAGCCCTGATGTCGAGTTTTGCGCCTACTCCATTCCCCATCCCTCTGAGCCCAAGATGAACATCAGAATACAAACATACGGTAAGATTGGCCTTGATGAGTTATCAGCACGTGTTCGCGCTAATTCTCCTGCCTGCAGATGGAACGGCCGTCAACGCCCTTAAGAAGGGCTTGAGCGACCTCCAGGACGTGTGCGACGTGGTCGCCGAGGAGTTCTGGACAAAGAGGCAGCAGTTCAACGCAGAGCAGGGCATTGACCGATGATTAATGACGGGAGGGAGAAGCGGTAATGGATAGAAAACTGGGCTGCTATGCAAGAAAAACTATGGGTATATCACATGCATAGGACGGTCACCTGTATATGGGGGCATTTGTACGATTCCACGGCGTTTGGCAGGCTTTTGGCACAAAAAAGAATCTTTTACACAGAGAGATATTTACAAAACTGATATTCCTTGCATTTGTCCTTTCTAGTTTCGGCCCTATCGAAAGATTCGTTAGCCCCCCGTATGCTCGGCCTGTGCCCCATGCTGCGTTGCAAGCTCACCTCTAAGAAGCCAGACATGAAGCTGGACGGGAGCCTCTTGTCTCCTCTAAAGTTGTCGCTGAAGTAAGCCATGATGTGCGTCTGCTGCTTCCAGAAGTTCATAGTCTCCTGTATTACTCCTCCCGCGCGATTAGCATGCCGCCTTCTTTTTCTCCCTGTAAAAAGCAAAAGAGCACGGAGATTCTCTTCCGAGGCGTAGCCGCTCGTACCTGGTATTCTGCGTGGGACTTGAAAAGGAGGACGTCGACTACGGGCAGCTGGTTCGTGAATCGGTGTCGCTCAAACTCTTGTCGGATCCGCGTCCGGAGGGCCGAGACGGGTAGAGGGACATTGTACATGGTCTGGATTTCCGGCGCCTGCGTTCTCGCTCCATCAGATTTCGTTCCCAAACGATAGCAATCTAGCCCCCCTGTTCCAGCAGCACTATTCAAGATCCCCATGTCGTAACTGAAATATGGCGCTCGAGGGGTTTACTGCGTGGGACGTACAGCTCGGATCCATTCGCGGTAGGAAGAAAGGACTCGACGCTTCGCATCCGACCAGCTGGTCGCTGTTTGACACATCAGCTCTGCCAAATCATTAGAGATCGGGATCGAGGCTCACACTGCGCCGTCTTCTTGGCGAATTGGGTCGGCGTAACGGCCATGGCGGGTGGTGGTTTGCTTTCTCGGCGCAGGGAAATGCAATGCCGTGACGTTGAAGCTGGTCTCCAATTGAAGCATGCCCATCTCCAAGGCCTGGACGCTTCACGTGATGTGGTGCGAAATCCCCGGGATGCGCCACATCGGTACAGAGGTACTTGAGCGTTTGCCCCTCGGTTGTGGCTTAGCTCAGCCTTCTCGACGCGCTTCTGGAACCTCGCCCAAGCTTATTCCTACCGTCAACGAGGGCGATTGGAAATCTCGAATTGAAATCTGGTACAAAACCAAATCTCTCTTGCTCCTTCTTCTCCCTGTACTCGGTCTACTCTTATTCTTCCAACCCCCATACAAAATGCCGGCCATTAGACACTCCTCAAAACGAAAGCCGCCGCCAGAGGGCTTCAGCGACATTGAAGATGACCTCCTGGTCTTTGCGAACAAGATGAAGGATGCGCAGAACAAGCCCCCGCCGCCGGGCCCGAAGCACATGGCGCAGTGGGAGATCTTCCAGATTGCGCACCAGCGGAGTCGCTACGTATACGATCTCTACTACGAGAAGGAGGCCATCAGCAAGCAGCTCTACGAGTGGCTGCTGAAGAATGGGTATGCCGATGCGATGCTCATCGCGAAGTGGAAGAAGCAGGGCTACGAAAAGGTATGATTGTTTGCTGCCCAATTCGTGTTTGATTGGTACCATTCATGTGTTCTACGGCATCATGCTGACAAGTTTTGAAATAGCTCTGCTGCTTGCGCTGCGTCCAGACGAAAGAAACAAACTTCAACAGCACGTGTATCTGCCGAGTGCCGAGAGCTCAGCTGAAAGAAGACGGCGATATGCAATGTGTCAGTTGCGGCTGCAGAGGGTGCGCATCTAGCGATTAAGAGAGACGACAACCACTGGGTTTCAAAGGATTTTCATCACACATCGAAACAGGCGTTAGGGCGTTGGGGTTTAGGAATGCAACCAAGTTACTCCAGGCACGGACAAGAAAGAGAGAGGAAGAGTATAACATTGGCTTCTTGTTGGAATCGAAGAGGTAGATATCCTGAATCTTAGCTAAACAATGTTCTTTTATAGTAGCATGCTGATCATTCCCGCAATCTCCAGTTCAATTTCAATGTGATACTCCCTCCCCATCACCTTTTCGAGAATCCTGGCCGGCCCCGGCCAAATCGGATGCTCGGAGGGACAAACTGTAGAGCTGACATGGCCCCCGTCAGATCTGCCATGTCAGTGTCGACTGATTTCTCCAGCTTCGCTTTGCTTTGATCTGCCTGAGTTGTCGTTGATGGCAGAGGGGTCTGTGGCTTGTTGTCGGAGTTGGAAGTTTCCTTTTCAAGCGTGTTCGCACGACGACGAAGCTCCTTGACCTGCGCTTGCGAGCCAGCTGAGGACCTGCGCCGACGGCTGGGCTCGATGAGAAGCGAGCGCTTGCCGTCAATGCCTTCCTTTGTGACGGCGAAGAAGAAGTTCTTGGGGTACATGTGCTTGTCAATTAGATGAAGCCGCCTCTTCTGAGGAGTCATGCACTTGCGCTCGCACCCCTCGACAAAGCAAGAATACTGAACCATGTTAGAGCAGCTCTACCCACGGGCAAATGGTCAAAAGGAAATAACCGCCTTTCGCTTACCGTGTGTTCGCCCTTGTCCCTGGCAACCCTCGCCAAGGGGTCATGGCATTCTTCGATGTGTATACCGAGAAGGTGGTCTGTGGGGAAGTTTTTGCGGCACTCAATGCATCTGTTGGTGTGGAACTTGTGATAGTGAGCCTCGTAGTCGCCGTAATACCGGAACCCGAGCGGCTCCTTGTGAGGGGGCAGTGAGCATCTCATTACGATTTCGCCGCCGTCGTCTTCGACGTGTGAGTCGAGGCCGGCGATTTTCGAGACGGGTCGAAGATCAGCGTCGGCGTCAGCGGTTGCGAGATGATGAGAGTCCTCGGCTTGAGGATCGAGTTCTAACTGCTCCTCGGGCTCTCGTGAGCGCTTCATCTTTTTTAGATATACGGTGAGCTTTGTGGGGCAAGATGTGTATTACTTTTGATGCGGACCAGCGGGTTTTCGTGATGAGGGCGTGACGAGGGGAGGGGATGCGGATAGATGCAGATATAGGCAGACGTGAAGTTGAAGCTCAAGGAAGTAGGAAGGATTGCGATTTGCTACAGGTCAAAGTAAAGAAGGATACGCGATCAAAGAAAGCAAATATGTTCTTCGCTGAAGAGGAATATGATTTGTGGCGCTGGCTCTAGGTGTAAAGGGTGTCGTGAGTTGAGAATAAGATGGAACATGGACGATGCTTTTGAGGCTACGGATAAGATAGAATGACGCCCAAACCGGCGGCTGAGATGCTGGAATAAGGCCTGAAGGGAGCCGGCGGGGGTTCTGCCCCACCCCGCGCCTCCAGGTGCTTGTACTGGAAGCTCCAGGTCTGATTTTGGCGATTCCCAGATGGGTGCATGCGTAGATCCAAATCTGTAGCACAAGTTGGGCGGATTTGCTCGAAGTTTGGTTGTGATTCATTGATCCTGGTAAATGAGGTCATTGCTCAACGACACAAGGGCATTCTGTAAGGTAGTACTACAGTAGTAGTTGGGTTTACACTCTCAAGCACTATTATGTACTGAATCCGAGCCTACCAAGATGGATATTCTGCAACTCACCTTCAAGGTTCGAGGTCGCAGTTGGCTGATATGCGAACAACCTTGACACAGTGCTGGTGACGAGCTCCGCACCAAAGAGGGCTTGAACACGCCATCACAGAACTGTGAACACCAACCATCGCGCACCCATTGGCGACTGCGACTGCTGTTATTTCTCTGAATTTTGAACACACAACTCGTTCCTCTTCGTATAGTTGACAACAAATCTGCCGTTTCTCACCTTTTGGCACATTCAAGCTGTCGCTTTGGCATTGCAAGGCCTTTGTCCCTCGCCCGACAAGAAGAGGGAACAGCCGAAGATCGCCCAGCGCGTTCACTGCAGCGACAAGCTAATGTACTTGACTAACCTTGAGGGGTTCAGAAGCCGCTCACTTTGCTATCGCCATTCTCTCATTCCAAAAAATTACATCCGTCGCAACAGCGCCTCACGACACGACCTCGCCGGAGCTACAAAAGCCCATTGCCATTGTGTTCGCATCCTTGGACTGCCGAGCCCACCTTCACCAATGTTTTCTCCCCCAGCTGCTTGCCCGATTTCCGCCAGCCGAGTCCGGTACCAGCTCTCCCGATCCGACGCGGCTTCGAGTTATGGACTGTCTGGACCTTTGCGATTTGGATTCCCGAGAGCATGAGACGGCTGCGTAGCTGAAGAGACCTCCATACCTTACCTTATACTACACCTGTCGACTATCGTACCGCCATCAGGCACCCGCAGTTCACCACCCTCTGCCGAAGCGAGCCCGTCCGCGCCATGGCCTCTTCTGCCCCTCCAGCGGCCATTTCTTGGCGGTAGGTCGCCCTCTACGTCTTCCGGGATGGTTGCGCAAGGCCTTTGAGAGGAGCCGTGGCATGATCCCTCTGTTGCCTCTGTCTTGACTGCGGCGCGGCATCTCAGGAGAGCTCTCTGGCCGGAAACATGGCACTGACGCTGTCGCAATAGTAACGCCCAGAAGCTACGCAAGCTGCTCGTAAGAGACATTGGGAAGCTCACGCCCGGCAATGCTTCTGGCATCGATCTTTCCAAGTTTGAAGCGATAGACAGCAACTTGGACAAGTATGCGAACCCAGCTCCCAAGGTTTTGGATTGGTATCGACTAACGCGCTCGCTTCTCTTTGCAGGTTCCGCCTTGCCTGTGTATCCACCATCTTCCATGATATCGAGTATGCCCTCTCTCAGAATACCGAGGAGCATCTATGGTCCATGCACACTTCGGTCAACACCGAGTACCGGCGCATCCTGGGCCGCCTCAAGCAGTCCTCCCACGCGGTGGAGAAGCGCAAGGTCGAAAAGATGTACCACAACTTCCTACGCATCGCCGCCAACTTTTACAAAGGGTTTCTCCAGCGCATGTGCGCATACTACGATATCCCCGAGCTCAAGAGAGTCGCGCAAGGAATGGAACTCGACCAAATGGGCGCCAAAGCCAATGTCAGCCCGGTCTCGGAAGAGCTGCAGCGCAAGGTCTTGCACTCTTGCCATCTGAATCTTATTCACCTGGGAGACCTGACTCGCTACCGGATCCAGGCACGGCACAAGAGCTCTGACTATGAAGCGGCCTTGGTATACTATGGGCTGGCTCACCATATCCAGCCCCAATCTGGCTTCGCTTTTCACCAAACCGGCATCATTCATCTTGAACAGGGGAACCATCTCGATATTGTCTACAACTTCTACCGAGCCTTGGCCGTGGAAGCTCCCCACCCCAACGCCCAGCTCAACTTGGAGACCGAGTTCAAAACGGTGCTGGCCCCCAATGGATCCAGGGCTCGACCCAATCCCTCGGTTCCGGAAGCTCATTTCACAATGTGGTTTGTGAAGCTGCACGCCTACTTCTACAGAGGAGAAGTGTTCCATCAGCAGGCCGAGTTGGAAGGCGAAGTGATGCACCGGCTGGATATGGCTTGTCGGAATCCCGCTTCTCTCGGTATCCTCCTCAAGATGGCAATGGTCAACATGCTGGCGCACAATATAGCCACAACTCAGTCTACCGGTACGTGATAGCGTCCATCGAGGGACTGCAACTTACTAATGAATGGTGAACAGAGAAGCAGACGGAGACTTCGATGCGTTTCTATCACTTTACGGTCCGCTTCAACGCAATGTTTCTTTCGATATTGTGCAAAGTCCTTGAAGCCGAGCTCCGGGAGGCTGTTTCCAGTGCCAAGGGCCTCGATCAAAACTCGGATGCTACCGAGGTCGCCCGAGAACAGACGACTCCTGTCGTCGAAGCTCTTCTCCCCGTCTTGCGCGTGTATAGCATGTGGCTTGTGGCCCGCCGTGAGGAGATTTCCGCCCTGGCTGACGCGTTTGGGGCAGCGATTCCCGGGATGATTCAGAGTCTAGCCAAAGTCTTGAGCTTGCTCTGCGCCGAGTTCTACAACCTTGACAACTCAAAATCTTGCCCCTATCTGCTCCCGGAAGATATCTTGATCTATGGATTTCAGCCACTTGATGAAAAACAGCTCCCCGAGTACTGCCGAGCCTACTGCGGCGACGACGGCGCCCGCAAGCCTTCTTCTCAGGCTCTAGAAGGCTGCCCCTCCCCATCGACTGAACGAACTGGAAGAATTCTCGACATCATCCGTTGCGCTTATTTCTTGGCTAACCAAGCCGCTTTTCCCCTGATATATACAGACTCCAAGGTGGAAGGGACTCTTTTGGTTTTTGAATACCGGCCCGCTGCTGAGCAGCCACAGGTCCAATTGGGCGAAGCACAGGATATCGCAACTACGACTCCATCAGTTGGCGTCTTGCCGGCTACAAACGAGGAAGAGACGACCCAGCCCGCGCTGGACTCTCATGACGGAGCAACAGCGGATGCGGCGCCGTACTCTGAGGAAATGCAGCGGGAGGCAAGCCGACGCCTGCTGAACGACTCTGGAAATGACATCTATGAGGACTTAGGAGTGATGGACCGAGCTACCGAGACGGTGCTCGACATGGTGGCGCCATTCTTGCGACCGCCGACGCCAATGGAGCTCGATCGATCGCCGAAGCAAACATCATCCGCACACGATGCTGCTGGCTCATTGAAGCCCCAGCCGAGTCCCACCTCGTCCATCGCATCGCCCAGATACGAGTCTCTTCCATGGTCTTGGTTTGGCACCCCTAATCCGCATGCCACTCGGGATTGCGCGCCACCTGTGAGTCGAGATACGCCAAACAACCACTACCACGCAACGCCCTCTCCCAATGCGTCTGCGGCGGAAAGCGCACCTCTGGATGACCCCTTTGCTACGCCTGGTCGCGATGTATGGGAGCGCATCTCGCGCAGCGTGGCCAGCGGAGCAGGCAGCCCCGCAGGCGCAGCTGCTCGATCCCATCACCAGGAGCAATTACTGCAGGCCTTGAATGGGAGCGCAAGCACTCCGCGGACCTCATCTTTCAGTCGCTGGGCGCAGAACCCAGGCTCCTTGCCGCCTGGGTTGAACCTGCAAGAGCTGCAGAACTTTGGTGCACTGCCAGTCTCATCGGGCAGCTCTGCATTTTCACACCCAAGCAGCCTCTACCAGGGCACTCCGCCAAGCGGTTTGCAGTATAACGTACAGCCCCCCGTGGATGCGTTGGCCATTCTCCGAAGCCGTCTCCTTCTTGAAGGGCGGGCATTCAATGACGTTTTTCAGATCGACCAGACGACGTCAGATTATAACAAGGCTGTCATGCGATCTGCCTACCAAGATTCCAGGTAGATGAAGAGTTTAGGATGGCTTTTTTTCTTCTTCTTTTCTTTTACCAAGCCTCTTCATTGAAAGCGTTGCCTTTGTCTGACGGGGGGAAACGGGAGCCGATGTCGACCAAGGCATGTCAAGAGTTCCTGCACTTACGAAGAATGAACCGCGGTCTTTGCGAATTCGCCGCAGCCCGACCATGAGGGTATGATTTGGAATTCGAGATGTTTTGTACAGCAACGCATGGTCTTTGCAACACCAATCTGGAAGCGGCAATGTTTTCATATTTGCCTTTCTCGCCTCTGATGGATGGCTCTCTTTACGTACCGGGGTTTCTGGTCGACCAAGAGAAGAAATGGGATTGAGCGTTGAGACAAGATGAGAAGAAAGGATTGACGCGGAGAGAGCCGATCGATCGATCAAGTCGCCTTTGAACCTCACTGCAGAGAGAGAGATGACAGTTTTGACAGACATTCCATCATTCATCATAAACTGATTTTCAAAATTCATGAGGTAAAAAAACCACAAAGAATGATTGCGTATCGTGGAGGATACCGAATCGCTATGCAAAGCGAGCCACTGCTTCTGGGCTCTCTACCCTAGGTATTGATGCAAAACGCCGTTGTTGAAACCCTTTTCTTCCCGTTTTATTCCCTCAACGCCAATTTCCTTTCCGTGCCAACCGAGGGCATGGACGACAAGAGCAATGTGCTTTCTTTGGCACCTTAAGAGGAGGCCGAGTATGTCTGCTTGGGGAAGGGGTATCTGAGAAGGAATACGTTAGCTTGGGTGAGCTCATCACGGGTGATGTGATTGGAGGGGTGGTTTATGGAACAAGAATAGAAAGACAAAAGAACTTACGAAGGACCCAGCTCCTGGATGCTCAGCTTGGCCAGCCACTGGCCCTTGTCAACAGATGCTTCCAGGGAGTTGCCCTCGACGATACCGGCAACCAGGCCACCGGCAAAAGCATCGCCGGCACCGTTGGTGTCGTTGATGAGAGCAGGGTCGAGGGGGTGGACAGGGAAGACCTTGACCTCGTCCTCGCCCTGGACGGCGACCAAGGTGGGCTCGGTGCCCTGCGTGATGATGGCAACACGCTTGCGCTGGGTGTTGATCTTGGGCAGGTTGGCCAGGACCTTGACGACGTCCTTGGGCTCCTTGGAAGGAAGGTTGTGGGCCTCGGCATAGGCAGCGGCCTCAGCCTCGTTGCCGATGACATAGTCCCAGTAGGGGGCGCTGGCGTCGACGACATCCTTGAAGAACTGGGGGATGAAGGGCGCGGAGAGAGAGACGACAAAGATCTTGTTCTTCTCGGCGGCCTCCTTGGCGAGCTCCATGATGGCGGGGGGGCAGACTGCGTGCGATTCAAGTTCAGTCAGTCACCTTTTTCCCTTGCGAATTGGGGGCTCCTCCTTCTTATGGCATGATGTGATGGGACAAGCCATAATAGGTAGATGTAATTGAGAGATTGCTTTTACAAACGCGCTTCGTGCATTCATCTTCTGTGTCCATTGCCAAGCTTGTACTTACCGGTGAAGTGGTAGCCTCCGATGTAGTAGACCTCGGCGTTCTCAACCAGGCTCCAGATCTCGGGCTTCTTCAGGTGGTCGAGGCCATAGTGGTTGGCGGCGCCGAGGTCGGTGCAGAGGGAGCGGTTGTGGCCGGTGATGACGACGCCGCAGCGGCCGGTGGGGTGCTTGTCGTCGACGCGGTACTCGACGCGGAGGCCGGCGGCCTTTACGGCGTCGCGCAGGATGGCGGCGTACTTGTCGTCGCCGACGCCGCCGAGGTAGACGACGCTGTTGGCGGGCAGCAGGTACTGGGCGCCGCGGGCCGTGTTCTGGGCGGCGCCGCCGGCGATGAGCTTGGCGTCGTAGTTGTTGAGGAGGTCCTCGTAGATGCCGAGCTGGTGGGGTTCGGCGAGGACGGCGTCGTTTGCCTTGAGGGAGTACTTGTCGAGGAGGGCCTGGTCGCCGACGGCTTGGATGTCTGCGTGATTTCAGTCAGTACAGATGTTTTCTCCTTTTAAAACAGAGTGAAGCTTTTTGTCTTCTTGGATTGGGTGAGCCATACCAAGGAGGGGGTTCTCCAGGCAGAGGAGGGCGAATTCCTTGGTGGGAGCCATTGCGATTGTTGTGATGTTGCGACGAGGTTATTCTTTTACTTGGATTCGTTTCTATTGAAACGAGGCACGAATGGCAAAGAGGTTATGGAGAAGAAGGAGGGCAATTGGGAGTGAAGAGGAGGGAGTGGGAAGTGGAAGAGGTGTCTCTGTTGGAGGGGCTTCCGTCGCAGTAATAATTTAGCGGGATGTCGGTTTTTTCTCTCTCTCTACCACTGCAGTTAGTACCTTAGACGCTGGGGCCCTTGTGGTTTCGGAGTATCTTGTACCAGGTACCCTGATACAGTAAACCTTGGCTATAACGATACATGACAGCAGCCCTCATGCTATCGTTATAGTCAGGATATTGTTAGAACCAGGTTTTACAGGGGTCAGGTACCGGTCTACTAAAAATGGGTTAAAAATGCATATTAATACGCGCCTAATGCGGTAATAAGGTACTGCTCTATGGGTTGTTGTTATTTAGCCCGGTCCTGGTCTATACGCGTTTGATAAAGAAAAGCCTGCTGTTGCTGGTAGAGCGATTGGAGAAGTGGGAAATTGGGTATTTCCTGTTGTTCTTGGAAGTTGATGAGCTTTATGAATGCGTCAGACGCTTCCGCTATTGAAATAATAGGTGGAAGCAGTTGATCTAGATCATCATCGTTATTATTGGCTGAGGCTGAGGAAAATCGTGCTGTAATTTAATCCAGGTCATTGTCATCAGTATTAAATACGCGCTCTTTAACCGGGTTAATAAAGCTATCTAGGGTAGCCTTATCAAGCTCGGTGATGTAGTTAATCTGCATAAGCTCTTGGATATGCGTTTGGGTTAGAAGTTTGCGAATAGCCTTATGAGATTCATTCCAATCGGCTGGCCGTTTAGCTGGTCTGATAAAGCTGCTAAATAGCTAGGATTTAACCTAGCACGCGTTAATTATATCCTCCTTGATGCTATCGCGCCATGCGTCAACCAGCCAGCCAACAGCCTGCAATAGGGTAACTTCCTTTAACAGATCGCAATTGTGGAAGAAGGCATTGGCTATAAACTCTAGCCAGTGCCTTTTATAGTATACCTTCAGATTATTAATGATGCCTTGGTCTATCGGCTAATACAGAGAGGTTGTATTTGCCAGTAAAAAAATAACGCATGTGTGGCGAAGGATGCTTTTTTTATTAGCTTCTACATAAGCCTTGATGTAGGCACTGAAGTTATCTAACAGCAGAAGGACCTTCCGGCCGGTCATCTGGTTATTAAACTAACAAAGCTACTTGAGAAATATCTTGCCGGTCATCCAGGCCGTTTTATTACTTTGATAGCGTATTGGATGCATAGAAATTTATATGTTATTCCTACTGAACACGCGTGGATTAGCCGCAGAGCCTATAATCTAAAGATTAAGTCGGTGGGTGCTGCTGGCGTTGCTACAAGGTAGGACCGTTATTCGCGACTTGCTGCTCTTGCCGCTGGATTAGGGCTCTGTAGCTAATATGGTATTTAGTAAAGAACGCTAAAAAAGGCCGGTCTTGTCGGCATTGTAGATATTGTTAGAATCGTATTTGTTGACGATGACTTGGATAGCGTGAAGGTCTTCTGTACAGTTAACCTGTAAGGCAGCGCGAGCCTTGCCGTGCTGACGAAAGCGTTGGAAGGAATAACGCGACTTGAAGCCATCCAGCCAGCTAGACGATAACGGCGGCAAAGGCTGGCCGGCGTAGTTGTTAAGACAAACCTAGAGCTTGGCCGCGATCGATTTGATGATATCCCCGGTTACAGGGGCACCTTTTGCATTCAGCTGCAGCAGGGCCTTGTTGAGGGCTTCTTCTAACATAGGGAAGTTGCCGGCCTGGGCCTTCTTGACGTCTTGAGGCTTGATTTTATCGTTAAGGTGCTTATAACGGTCACTTAACGACTTGGAAATCGTTGACTGGGATACCCTGTGCTTGAATTTAGTGGCAGCCTAGTGGCTAAGCTGGGCTTGGGTCTAAGTTGGATTTTCCTGGTGTTTTTTTTGCAATAACTGATGCTGTTTTTGCGAAATCGTGAATCTGGTGGCCTTGGGCACTGGAGGCATGATGAAAAACATGAAAAAACACGTAAAAAACACGTAAAAAGACGTTAAGTTGGTGATGTTGTGTGTGTTGAAGGAAGAAGGTTGGGCTGACCAGGTCGAAGTTGGGTGCCTAGCCGGGCCTGGGCTAGGCATTAAATAACGATATTTGTATGGGTTAGTCAGCAAATTCTGGCCGATATCGTTATTATTGAGGTTTTCTGGCTTTTTGGTGTGGAAAATAGCTAATCCGGGCCTTCCTATCGGTATAGCCAGATTATCGTTACGGCTGGGGATCGTTATAGCCAAGGTTTACTGTAGTATCGATTTTGGCGGGGGATTCTGGTTGGATGAGATGGGATGGCCGACCCCTCCCATGTGCTCTTATTTGGCCTCTCAGCGTGCAGATGCTTACGGGTTGAGGTAAATCGAGGTGCTTGTACTCCGAGACGGCACAGGTTGGGCAATGGAGCTTTATTCTACATCAATTTTAACTGCTGAGAGCTGGCTATGGTACCTATATCATCTGTATCATGTGTGATGGGCGCGGGAACCCTTTTGACTTGAAAGCAGTTGGGGGCTCTATATATGCGTACAGGTGGCTTTCTGGAGCTTTGAGTAACGGCTCCAAAATTGTAATTCAAAGTCCGATTCCCCACGAGAAAGGATTCCCGTCTCCTCTTATACGTGTACCTTTACGGAGTATTATTTGCACGTTACAATGCCAAATGCACGTAAGATAAGTCAGCTTCCTGCGATTCCCTCCCGGGCCTTTTCCCCCCCTGCTCTTCCGCAGGTGGACAGGTAGTTTGTGTCCGACTTGTTTGCCGGCGCCGGAGTTGTGTGGCCTTTTTTGTTTTCTGTTTAGGTTAGCTGTGTGTTGCATGTGCACGTTCGTCTGATGGGCTTACAGCAGAGGGAAGCCGATTGACAACAGTTCATACGCTTTTTGGCTTTTTACTAGAACCCCCCCTATTGACACCCATCCCGTGTAGATTAGATACGCTTGACAATGAGTGAGGTTGCAGAGCAGTTTGATAGCAGACGCAGAAAACAGAACGCTGTCTAGAGGAATAGTACAAGTGCAGGTACGGACCGCTGGTTAAGCCCCGAGCTCAAAAACTCGCCGATGGACCAGATTGGGAATGCGAGTGTAATCAATATCTGGAGTCTATCAACATCGATAGTAAAAGTATTTCGATATCAGCATGCCACTGCTCAAGAAAGGAAAAAATTCAACCGTCTGGTGCTCGTCCTCATGTGCTCCGATCAGAGTGTCAATTATTATGTGGATATCTATTTCGGTGTATATCTGACCACCACCGCCTTCGCGCGCATGCGCTGGCTCATTCACGTCAAGGGACCGCAAGCAAGTTGGCTCGTCTTTTGTTCTTTTGATTTGCAACGAAATGTCATAATAGTACTTGCCAGAGGAGCCATGCCAAGTTCCATTCCTGACCGGCACCATCCATAGTAAGAAAGCCACTGTAACACCATCCCAATGAGACCATGAATTTT